>NW_024412407.1:9853638-9873631 GCF_014898765.1 Herpailurus yagouaroundi
TTTAGGGACAATTTTTGTTGGAATTAGTAAATCAAATACCCTATCCTTTCATTACTGAAATGGTACAGTTGGATGAATGTGAAAACAGAAATGGTCCATCACGTGCTATCACGAAGTAGTTCATGAAACCATGGAAATGTGTTGTCATCTCACATGTTATTTTATTCCCAAAATAGTTGTTTTTGGGATATACATCAATATATGCTATATTCTTGACCTGCAGTAAATTTATTAAAATAAGATTACTGATAACCATGGTGGGAAGTTCTCCACAGGAAATAATCATAGTATTTCAGGGAACAGAAGCAAACCAACAATTCTCTACATTTTGTGCTATCTGTGACATTAACCTTTTATTTCTTCCAACCTATCTGTCAATGTATTTAGCAAGTCTAAAAATAGACAAGGCCTTTTCTACCAGAAATATCAATAGAACTGACAGTTCTATATATTCAATGAGAATTTAATATTTATAATGATGGCCCCGGGGCACTGTAAGTTCCTTCTAAACTAGTAAAGAAAGATTGAATTTTGTTCGGCATAGTCTTAATAGCTAATGGGTTTTCTTGTAATTATTTGGGAATATATCCTTTAGTGATATATATGATGTCTACTCAACTAGATTAACTCTTCAGTTATAAAGATCACTCTTTCCTAAAAAATATGAATGAATGATGACTTACTGGAATTAGTATTAGTACACTTAGGCATATTTAAATAATACACCATCTTTAAAACAGTGCTCTCTGCTTTAAGTTTAGGATTCAAAAAGCCAGAGAAAAAAATATCCATCTATAATTTCTCTGTCCTTTCTAATGCTGCATTTTTTTACCTTCAGTCTTGTTCTATCTTGAGCATTGGAGAAGAATAAAAAATTGTTTTCTGGATCATTTTTAACATACCCAGACATAGAAAAATGGAATTAAAGTTAATTATCCACTCTGAATTTGCCTTTCCTTTCTTATTCCTTTCTTATTACTTTCTTATTCATCCCACTTCCTTGACCTATAAATATACTCAATTTTTATTGACCTTCATTCACTTTTCAGGTTATTTCAATTTTCATCCCCCTTGCTCCCATCTGAATTGCTATATCCACTGGCCTCTCTTTTTCATTCAGTTTAACCAATTTGACACTATTGACAATTTTCTCTTTCTTGAAATCCTTTCCTCCTCTTATGCTGAGGGTGCTTTTCTTGGTTCTCTTCTTCCTTTGATTTCTCTTCCTTAGTCTTATTTCCTATCTTGAATACTCTCCATAGCAATCTCATTCTCTCATCCATTTTCATGGCTTCATTTACATCAGTATATATCAAATATAACAAATCTGTGCTTTGTTTCCAACCTCTCTTAAATTAAAATAGATATGGATTTTCAATGGCCAAATGGACATGTTTGCCTGCATGTCTCATAACTACCTAAATCTCAGCAACAAAATGATCTTCCATTATTCTCTCCCTCTTACCTTCAGCATGAATTAGACACCAAGTCTTACAGATTCTACTTCTTCATTATCAACATTGATCTTCTCTGCTGCTATCATCATTATCTCTACTTGTGGTACCTAGTTGTCTTCCTTCCTCTAATTCAGCCTACCCTCCTCCTCTTCTAATCTACTTCCAAACAGATCCAGCCACGTTCCTGCCTTGTCTCTGCCTTTGATTAACAGCATTCCAGGGGTGAGGACCAGACGAAGAATATTGGTGCTATCTGTTTTTGTTTTGTTTTGGCACTTACTGGGAACAGTGGCCCCTTGGGAGAGTACCAGATCAGAGTTCAGGAAGTAATCTGTAATTCAAAAGGGGCAAGACAAAGACAGGCAACAGTCAAGGCATAAACTTCGCAAAGCAGAGAGTAGAGCGTAGGTTCAAAGCGAGAACCAGAGAATTTCAGAAGAAAATGAGCAAGGGTCTCTGGGAGCTCGTTATCTGCTTCTTATAGCCAACAGCATGCTGAGAGAGCTTCAAGGGACCACTCATGAGTGAACAGCCTTTACTCAAAAGTTTGTTTATCTCCACATTGTTTTCAGGATATCTAAAATTTCAGCTCCACCAAACAAGTCCTGTCACCATCTGCCCCCAACCTATATCTGCAACCTTGTCTCTTGCCATTTACCCTCACATAAATATGCACCTGCCACACTGAGTCACTTGGTCTTCTTTAATCCTTGTCATTCTCTTGCATGTATACATCAGCTGTTCCCTGTGTTTACAATTCATTTATCAGTTTGTCTTCCTAATTAATTTAGAAGATACTTGCTTTGCCTAGCCTTTCTGGCAGAGGACATACCTCTATCATAGTCCTTGAAAATTTATCCCTCCTGAATTGTTAACACATTTGTACCCCCTAAACTAGCTTCTGAAGAGTTGGATCTCACCTGGGTTAGTGCTCTTAACAAATCCTATAGCACCAGCTTGCTATAAAAACATCAATGTCTGTTTCTTTAGGTAGAAGAATTTCTCCAGGTTGATTCCCACTTTCTTTGCTTCTTCAGTTTCAGTTATATATCTGGATCCTCCCCCTATTCCTAGCCCTTTTGCACTGATGACCTGATAATGGTGCCTTCCACTTTTGGTGTTTGTTTCATCCCTACCTGTTTCTCATAGGTCTTGGTCTTGCACAGTCTTGCAAAGGGCAAGCTCTGCTCAACCCTCTGTCCTGGTTAGGCATTCAGAACAGCCCTTCTGGATAAGCACCTACTTTCCTGGAATGGGGACTAGCTCATTTGTTCCTGCATCCACAATACCCAACATGGTATATGGAACTTATTAGACTCTAATAACATTTGTTTGATTGAATTGGACAGAAACACACTGAAGGAAATTGCAGAGACCTTATTCCCTTTTGGATCTTGCCAGCTACACTGGATTAGAATAATCAAATTAGAAAGACTGTGCCCTTCTCCTTCTGTGTGTAATGGACACCAAAGAAGCCCAAAGAGCTTATTTTGGTAACTTATCAATAATACAGACTGGTGCTTTCTAACTTCTGTGCTTTACAGAGTGGACCTGAAGGCAGCATGCAGCACCATGAGTATGTTTGTGCCTAAAGCTTGTGAGTCTTAACAGCTTAACCTCACCAGAATCCCAGTGTCTGGTTCCTAGACATCGTCTCTTCAATCAGTCCCCCACTGATAAAATACAGGAAGTGGGCAATGAGAGATAAATGTTATGTTATCCACCCCAAAGCAGATTTACTGTTGGATTTGTCTCCTGCTGAGATAGACTGCTCAGAAACTCAGTCAAGTTGAATCACACAGTAGGCAAGCCCAAGGAGCTCTCTGAATTGGAAGATTGCATTCAAATTTCTTGGCTTCCTGTCAAAATGACCTCTGTAACTTTTCATAAAGCGGTCCCAGGATCTATCATGGGTTAAAAGGTTATTGTGATTAAATTCTGGGATTCTGATGTCCACTCTTTACTTAGGTGAACTAGACAGCTGGTTCTGTGCATAGCAGAGTCTTTGAAGTAGAAGATGGTGTCAGCTGTGAAACAGCACTAATGAGCTTTAAGGAAACCCTACTAACATTAATTTTATTCTTTCACTCAATTTTTTGTCAGTAATATGAGGGATCAAAGAGTTCTAAGAAATGCTTTATATTGTACTCAAATAGAGAGTTGGTTTTGGTAAGGCATACACCGAAATAGCTCTAAAGCAAATGAGTACTGTTAGAGACACTTGATGAGCCAGTAGTAAGTGTCCTAAGTACTCAGAGGGGAAAAAGAATCCATCTCAAACTGGGCCTGACCTTCTAACCGTCTCAAGATTCTACTTTCAATAACTAGGCTCATTGATTTCCAAACAGGTTGAACAGCCTGCCACCCACCAACCCTTCCCATGAACCCCAATCAGTTCTGCCTTGGCTGCGCAACACCCCCATGGAGACTGACCTGCTGAGTGCAATCAGTATTCTGGATTGTAGGGGCTACTTCCTGTGTGATAAGGTTTCCCCATTTCAAAAAGGAGGCTTCTCAACCCGTGTTCCTAAACCTGTGTCCTTGAAAAATTTCTATTTCTTTAAAAAAAAATTTTTTTAATGCTTATTGGTTTTTGAAAGAGAGAGACAGAACATGAGCGGGGGAGGGGCAGAGAGAGAGGGAGACACAGAATCTGAAGCAGGCTTCAGGCTCCAAGCATCAGCACAGAGTCCGATGTGGGACTCGAACTTCCGAACCATGAGATCATGACCTGAGCTGCAGTCAGCTGCTTAACTGATTGAACCACGCAGGTGCCCTGTAAAATTTCTTAATGTGCAGCCAAAATACTGTATTTCTGTTAAGTAACCCCCTGTTCTAATGGCTTCTGTCCTTGACTGCTCAAGCTCACAGTTTCCCTTTACAGTAACTCCCCCACCTCTATTACCCCCAGTTTCTGTAACCAATTTTCTAATTTCTATTGCTAATTTTAGTTCCTTTTCTAGGGAAAGTCTTGGAAGTTGTTTACTTATTGACAGTTATGCACCAGTAAGTGATTAAAACCCAATTTCTGTCTATTGTATACATGCATTAAGCTGAGAACACATACTACTTTTTATTACATATTTTAATAGCTTTATTGACTTCAAATTGATATATAATAAAATATGTATTTTATTTCAATAAATACTTCAATACTTAAAGTATAAAATTTGATGTTTTGTATATATATTATAAACCTGTGAAATCATCCCCACAATCAAAATAGTGAACATATCCATCACCCCCAAAATAATTGTATTTTGGTGGCACTGGCATATATAAATTAGTAAAGATGCTCAGGCTTTAGGTTATAGGAGAAAACAGCTCTGTGTGTGTGTGTGTGTGTGTGTGTGTGTGTGTGTGTGTATCTGTGTAGAATAGTACATGAGTGTGTAGAAGAGTGTGTGAATGGAAATCAGCTTTCTTATTAGTTTTTAACACTTAAACCCTTTTATTCTTAAATGTCCAATTCATTGCCCTCTGTGGTCTTATTTTATGATTTACTTTCTAAATAGGTTAGTTATTTTAAGCATTCACAGGGTGTAAATCACTATGCATTTAGATTTTTTATTTCTTCATTATACTTAGATTAATGGTTGCTTCCTTTTTTAAATAAAATTTTATTTTGAGAAGGAGAATGAGCATTTTGTATATTCACTGGGGTGGAAATTCTCGAGCATATTTAATAGGGTACCTGACTGTGGATATGAAGCCAAACAACTATCTAAAACTAGCAGAATATTCTCTTAGAAATCTGCCTTCTTAGGGCCAAAGGTTGTATTAGGTCATGAATCAGCCTGGGAGATAGAGGTAAAGAGACTCATTTATAGGAAATGTTCACCTTTAACCAACCCTCCATGGCCCAATCGAAATAAGGAGATAGATAAATAGAATAGATAGTAGAAGATGACCAAATAAAACCTCTGCAATGAGATCCCAAATTACAGGTCATAATTTATGGTACCTTTGGGATCTTTGGCCTATGACAAAATAAAATTTGTACGTCACAGCAATAATTTAAGACACTGAGGAAAAGAACAGTATTATTAATGCCGATATTTGGGAATGATTTCCTCAAAATGTAAGCACAACTAACTGGTTCATTTTGTTCTTTTTTCATGTTTTCATATAGTCTTAATATCATGCACCAAAAATCATTTTGTAAATGCCTTTTTTGTAGGGAATTCTATATAATATGAAGAGAGCTGGTAGTAATAATAATATCAGTAGAAGTCTTTTTCGAATCAGGAAAAGGCAATAACCACATGTAAAATTTCAGAATAATTTGCTTCATCTGTAAAGGATTCCACGATTGAAGTTTTCTGTGAAATTCCAGAAACACAATCAGAGTAAAGAGAAAGTTTGGGTCAATCAGTCATGAAAAATAATTATCTTAAAGAAAAGGTGTACCAGTTTTTTAGAAACCTTTCTAGGAGGTGATTATAGGATTTTAATTTCAGGATCATCTTTAAAAAGGACAGGCTATAATGGGTATTATTCACCTACTTTATAACGCTGAAAAATGAAGAAACATGTGAGAAAGCAAACCAAAATTAACAATAATTTGTTAATCTGTATCTGTATCTGCAAATGTTGTCAAACTACACACAATGAGACAAATACTTAAATAATCTAGTATCTGTATCTGTATCTGTATCTGCAAATGTTGTCAAACTACACACAATGAGACAAATACTTAAATAATCTAGTTAAAAGATCAGAAAGTAATTTTAAAAATTTAATAACTTTGCATTTCAGACTTCACCACAGAAATTGTATTAAAAGCAATATTCCAAGGCTCTGCACCATGAATCCTTGATTATTAGCAAGCAGACCAGTCATTTTCTGGGATCATTCTCCTCAGAGTATAGCTTGAGATGCTTACACATATGACTTGTGTTTCCCTGAGCCTGTCCAGGAGGGTGGTTTGTCTTACAATTAATCAAACCTTCTGCTTTCATTTGCTTCTTTTTATCTGGTTACTTTAACCCAGTCATTGTGAGCTTCTCTATTTCAAGTTGGGCATCAGGTCCTATCTGTGTTACCATCAGATAGTCTTCTAGATCTATCTCCAGAGCTAGCATCATCTCCTCAGCAAACCCTTCCTTGTTTTTCCAAATACCGTTCACCAATCTATCCATTGAGATTACCTTTGTGAATTTTTCAGTCTTTGCTGCTATTTACCAAGTGGGTGGCTCAGTTTTCTCTGTGTGAGCTGCGGATGGGTACTGGAAGAGGGGGAGAAGGCCCTGGGGTGAAGAGAAGGCCATCCATAGAGAATATGGAATGGAAAGGAAAGGAAAGGAAGGTAACCAGAAAGTACACATGTTACACATCAGGCTACACTTGTGCTACACCAGTCTGTATTTCTTGCTACATTGTGAGCTTCTCAAAGTCAGGCCCCATATTCTCTTCTGAAACTGATAGCATAAATGAGTAAATTAATAAATATAAATGTGGACATATGTGGCTTATTTACCTTACATAGGCTTCTAGGGAAAAAAATGACATCCATGTTCAGGAGAAAAAAAATTTTTTTTAAATCAGGGCATACAACACATGATATGCAGATTTCCCATGCATGTGAGCTTGAAAGATATAGATTTCAGATCATTTATATGGGAAATAGTATTGGGCTAGGGGAATATTTAAAGCAATAACAAATAGAGCAAAATGCATTATGATTTAATCTCACTGGAAGTTTATTTTTCACAGAACTGTCCAAAGTATTTCTGATTGGCAGGAAGTTTAGGGAATCAAACTCCTCTCTTTTGCCTCCCCCTCTCCCTCTTTCTCCACTCCCTGGGAACTTGTTAACTGTATCCAGCCAGCAGAGGAGAAGAAAGAGGGCGAAGCCAACAATTCTGTTTCCTAAAGCATTGGCTGGTCATATTTAAATGGCTGAAACTCAAGTATTCTAGCTGTCTGCCAAGGAAGAAGAGGAAATAGGTTTGTGCGAACTGTTAGCAATCTCTGACACAAATAACATTTTATAACTATTTTTATTCTTTACAGGAATTTATCTTACTAGTGGATACTATGACTGTATTTTTCCCCCAAATAACAAGAGATTAAATATGTGCATAGAAAAATGTACAGCAAATGAGGTAGAATTCATCAGTTAATATTTCCCCGCTATCTAATAAATTACACTTCTCTATTTGAAGAATTTCTTTTGTTCTCTAGGCATAGGAGATATTAGAGCATAAAGAATTATAGAGGCTATCTCCATAGTCTAGGGAGAACATGCCATTAAGGCATAAATAAAGGTGATTTAACGAAGGTTTTTCTGTTTTTTTAATTACTTGCCATAGGAAATTAGAAGTATAGAGGACTTAATTTTATAATTGTGGGTTAAAGCTATTTTTATGAATTATATTTGAAAAAGTTAGAGTTGAAAAGTGGGACAAATTTAATATTTCGGATTTAGCTTTAAAGTCCCAAATTTAAGCTTTAAAGCAGTTATTGTTAGCATAACTCTTAAAGAAAATATTGGTTAATTGAAAATAAAATGATAGCTATCAGTATATGCCAGGTTCTTTAAATAGCCAAATAAAAAAATGTGTACCTTAATCTTTGAGGTCTGCCTTTCTGATTTGTTCTAAGTCCAAAGATCTTTCTTATTTTGTTCTGGTCACTATGGGCGAAAAGTTTAAAAGACCAACACTTTCTGTTCTTAAGCCCAATACAGAACCATTTCCTTTGAAGAAAAACAGTGTCTTAAATAAGTTTATTTAATTAATGTTCTTTGTATTGTTTTGAAACACTCATATCAGAATTTAAATGCCTTCCACTCATGAATCAGTCCTGTCTGTTGAGGATGAATTTGTCAGAGGTCACCACAAGTTTTCTGAGGCCCAGTGTACTCCAGACAGTGTCCTAGAAACAAAGGGACTCAGAGATGAATAATGTAATGTTCAAGCCCTCTGAGGTCTCACACTTGGAAGCAACATAAGTGTCCCTCAATGGATAAATTGATAAAGAAGATGTGGTATATACGTACAGTGGAATGTTATTTAATCCTGAGAAAGAAGGAATTCCTACCATTTATGACAACATGGATGAACCTTGAGAACATTGTGCTAAGTGAAATAAGTCAGACAAAGAAAGACAAATACTATTTTATCTCACTTAGAGGTGGAATCTAAAAAAGCTGAATACCTAGAAACAGAGTAGAATGGTGGTTACGAGGGGCTGGGGATGGGGAAAATAGGAAGATATTGGTCAAAGGTACAAATGTCCAGTTATAAGATAAATAAGTTCTGGGGATATAATGCACAGTATTGTGACTACAGTTACCAGTATTGTATTATATACTTGAAAGTTGCTAAGAGAGTAAATCTTAAATGCTCTCACCACAAAAAAGAAATGGTAGTTGTATGATGTGATGTAGATGTTAGTTAATGCTATGGTAGTAATCATTTCTCAGTACATAAGTATATCAAATCAAAAAGTGTTTATCTTAAATTTACCCAATGCTGTATGTCAATTAACATATAACCTGGACAGTTTGGAATGGCATCCTGGATGAGTAAGACCTGAGAAGGGCCTTGCAAATATGAATTTGATGAGTCAAAGTAAGGGAATGTGTATTCCGTAAAGAAGGAGGCTTGTAGGCAAAAGCTTGTAGGCAGGAGAGACCAGTTCCTATATAAAGAAGGAGGAAAGTCAGTACAAATCTCAGAGCACACTATCTGTGGAAGAGGGTGGTGGAAGATGAGACTAGATGGCCTTGATCATCCTCTTGAGACCTTAATTTACGTGAGGGAGCTACTCTTCTAATCTATTTTTTTACCTATAAACTCCATACCTATTGTGTAAATATTTTTAAATTATAAAAACGATATAGTTTAATTTTAGATTTATAAATTAAGAAATATACCAAAAAATTATAATATTACCAGTAGGAGATAACTGCTATCTTATTCATGAATGAAATACATGTTTATATACTGCAATAATATTTTATTCATGACTTTAATCCTGCCAAAAAGGCATAAAATTTGTCATAAGTGTTTTCTCATGTCATTAATGATTTTCAAAAACATTTCATAAGCTGTATAGCATTCCATTGTATGCATGTGCCAAAATGTATTGAATCACTCTCTCATCACTGTACATTTAGATCATTTTCTTTGCTCTATCAGCACAATACTGAAATAGTACAGAGAAACCTAGACTTCTAAATGCTTCCTGTTGTTGATGAATGCACTAAAACTACCAGAAGGACAGACTTCTTACCCTGACTTTTTACAACATTGGAGCCTGCCTCTGAGCAGCAGTGGGATGAATTCCTGGGTAACATGTGTACCATGGAAAACTGCAAGTAGCTTGTAGCAGCTGTGTTCATATAGATAGTGTTTTTCTTTTGAGTTCATTCATATCATTTCTCCTATCACTACATAAATTTTTAAAGTGTGTGTGTGTGTGTGTAAGTAAATGAGTAAGTAAGTAATGATGGGATGGAAACTGGATACAAAAAGATAGATAAAATACCTGGAACTTAGTAGGCAAACAACCATTGGTTACTCTTCCTCTCCTACTCCCTTATATAAGATAATCATAAAAATGTGGACTAATGGATTAGTTTTCTTTTTAAAATACTGTACCCAAGCATGGAATTAGGCTCAGCCCATAAGGTCAGACACTCAGGACCAGAAACGCTTTGATCTAGCATTTGGTGTTGCTTTCGTGATAACACTGGATTGTACAGCTGATCGGAACGATCGTGGAGAAATAGGTTGTTAAAGTGAACAAAAAATATAATTAGTCAGGAACAAGTTTGATTAAGTGACCTCATTGACAGGACCAAACAGCTGCCATCAGTCTGTGTGGCTTTGGTTGTAGAGTACCATAAAAAAGAATGAACCTATCTTTAAAAAACCCATAGTCTGTTTCATTTAATTGTAATTGGAAGAAGTTAATTGGTTTTTTCTCAATTGCTTTCTTTTTGGTATTTTCCCCCCTTCAATTATCTACATGGGAGAGATGTGATGTTTTGTCACCGGCTGAGAAACCTGCGTCAAGCCAATGGGTGGTTCAGCAGACATGGAAACACTTGTTATAATAAAATGGTCTGAAAGTAGATAGTCTGTCAGATATCTGACACTCAAAGCCAATAGAAGCCATCCATCAGTATATTTCGTGGTTAGGGCCCACTCAGAGCCCTGTCCAAGGACTTCTTGTTCAGATATATGGAAACTGTAGTATTCCATTTCTTTGATTATTGGCGTCAGTGAGCTTATTTGCCTCAAAGCAGTATTTCTTGTGATATAAGTTTGTCAGTTCACAAATAAATACAGAATATCTATTTTGACTGTCATCTCACCATTCCTGGCATGCCATTCAAAGCTCATTTTCCTGAATAGGCAGTAAGTGAGCTCATCAAAATGCATAAAGCCTTTTTGTTTAGCACTGTATTAATAATTAGAACACATGAAGTAAATTATTACACAAAGACACTCTAGTCATCTTATTTCCTGTTGGATAGTTTGAGAAAAATCAGCTTCTTTCTTCTCCTTCTAGAAATAATCTTGAGGTAGATCAAGGAGACAATCTAATCCTTGCTATTAGAAAGTGGCTCCGGGAAGAATAGGAATTAAGACTTTCCTGTTTTTAGCCTGATTAAGAGCAGTCTGCTTATTATTGTAGAACTAGCAGATGCTTCACATTCATATTATCTTGGGAGCCTAACTGTAATGTCATCTAATAATAGGAAAAAAGAAATCCTATTTTAAAAGTAGGTACTTGATTACAGTGTAACAAATGAATAAATGTTTTAAGTAATTTGCTACTATTTGCAAAATAAATCTGGAAGTCTCTGCTCAGCCATGTTTTACTCCAGTGGCCTACTTTTCATTGATCACAGTTTCTGAGTAAGGTCATGTCTCTTTCCTGAATTCATATATTTCTTCATCTGTACTATTCCTTTAGGCCTCATGATTTCCACCTTGTATCTGAGTTGTTTATGCTAATGCTATATCTTTTTTTATTAGACTATGAGCTCTTGAGTATATCCCCATAGTATCTAGCATCTATGTTTTAGATGATAGATATTGGATATGTGCTTATTGAATAAGTGAATAAGCTCAAGTATTTCAAGCCTCATATCCTACACCTTGGCTACCTTGTTAAAGGGATAGAAGCTGCAAAGATGTGTTTCAATAAAGAAGTTTTCAGAATTCCTTTTTGTTCAATCCTTTTTCCAACTTGTTACTCATACATCAGAAGGAGTCTCAATTCTATGTTAAACCAGAAGTATTTAGTCTTAAATGTGCCTCAAGAAGCAATTAGCAGTTCTCCTTAGCATTGTTGACAGCCCTTTCTTCTCCCTTGATGTGCTTTTTGTGCTTTTCCCGTGGTTTCTGTTAGACTTGTGATCTTTCCACCTCACTGCTAACACTTCCTCCTATAGTTCTTTGTCTACCCACTTCATTTCCCCCCATTGACAGCTCTTCATTCTTTCCTGTCTCTCTGTAATCTCAACTTTAGTAGTTTTATCCAGCCACTTATGATTTTTGTGGCATTTTGTGCTGGCAATTCTGGTTATGCTCTCCTCATGTCTCTGGCCCTGGTACCTTTCTCCAGAGCTCCTCTCTCCTTTTTCTCTCCGTCTAAGCATAACTACTAGCAGAATTGCTATCCTAGTATACTCAACATTTTTAAAATGAAGCCTGAATGTTCTTAATGTGCTTTTTTAAGTATGTGAAAGAAAATAGACACATGTTTAAAAGATATGAAACAGCACAGAAGAACTTAGAATGAAAGGCAATAGCTCCTGGACTCACTTTCTAGACAATTTGCTTAGAAAGAGTTCCTTATTTGAACTATAAAACCAGAAAATGACCTAAAGACTATGTTCTCTTGTTTCCCAAAGATGGTACATGACTAGTACCATACCAGATATAAAGGAGAGAAGTTAATGTCTGGCTTACACCAATTTCTTAGGGCATTAGAGCTTAGTTCTCTTATGAAACTACACCTGAGACAAGGTGCTAGGAGGGAACACTTTTAATTCTTTTAGTATGTCTATACCATGTTTTGTTTAATTAGTCAACTTTAGATATTACCAACAAACTAATTGCTATGATAGATGAAAATTTGCCTCCCTTATACTACTACTCTTCCATATGCCAGGATTTCACCGATCTTCAGGATAGACTGTAGGAGGGGAGAAAAAAGGAATCAGGGATATTCATTAGGCTGTTATATTAACTCAAGTGAGAAATAATGGTAACATGGACTGGACTGGTAAGCTTGAAAATGGTTGGAAGTGATGATTTGATTCGGGATATATTTTGCAGACACTACCAACAAGACTTGTGGATAGATTTGATAAGAGGAGTGACAGAAAGAGAGAAATTAAGTTAAAGTTTTTTGCCTGAGTAATGGGGTGGTTTTGCCATTTGATGAGGTGGGAAGACTTCAGAAGGAACAGTTTGGTATCCAAGTGGAAATATTGAGTGAAAAATTGAATAATTGGGTGAGAAAATGAACAGGTTTGGAAGAGAAGAGAGCAGTCTGGGTGAAAATGTAAATGAGATGATGTATTTTCCTAGGGCTGCTATAAAAAAAATACCACAAACTTGGTGGCTTAAAATAACAGGAATTTGTTATCTTATAGTTCTGGAGGCTCTAAGTTCAAAATCAGGGTGGTATCAGTGCCATGATCCATCTGAAGACTGTAAGAATCCTTCCTTACCTCTTCCAGGTTCTGGTAGCCCCAGAGATAGCTTGTGACTATATAACTTCAATTTCTGCCTCCATCTTTATGTTGACTTTTTGTATGTGTGTTTCTCTGTATCTTCTCTTCTGAAAAGGACACCAGTCATTGGATTTAGGGCCCACTCTGAATCCAAGATGATTTTATATCAGGATCCTTACCTAATTATATCCACAAAGACTATTTCCAAATAAGGTCACATTTTGAGTTCCAAGTGGACATGAATTTTGGGGGAACATTATTCAACCCGCCCAGGTAGTTTTCAGTATATTGATGGTATATGGATATTTAAAGCCCTGGTACTGGATAAAACCACTATGAAGCTAGTAGATAAAAAGAAAAGATCACAGAATAGATCCCCAGGTAACTCAAACTTTTAGAGATTGAGAAGATAAGATCTGCAAAGAAGACCAAGATGTGGAAGTCAGTGAGGTAGAAAGATAACTATATACTTGCAAAATGAGCAAAGTATTTTAAGGAGAGAGGAATAAACTCCTGGTAGTTTCTGTCTTGATTTAGTCCTTTATAAAGTATTTTTTATTTTTTTATTTTTTTTTCAACATTTATTTATTTTTGGGACAGAGAGAGACAGAGCATGAAGGGGGGAGGGGCAGAGAGAGAGGGAGTCACAGAATCGGAAGCAGGCTCCAGGCTCTGAGCCATCAGCCCAGAGCCTGACGCGGGGCTCGAACTCACGGACCGCGAGATCGTGACCTGGCTGAAGTCGGACGCTTAACCGACTGCGCCACCCAGGCGCCCCTATAAAGTATTTTTTAAATACTGCATGGACATAATTTTCTAAGGAATTATATGTCTTAAAATATCTTATTCTGCTTTCATAGATATTTGACAGTTATGTTGAGTATAGACTTAAAGGGTCAAAATAGTTGCTTCACTGTGTTATAGCATGCAGTGCTGCATGTGAGAAAAATGATGCCAGCCTAGTTTCTGTCCCTTTACATGTAACCTATTATTCTCCCTGGAAGATATTAAGATTGGTATTTTAGGGGTGCCTGGGTGGCTCAGTCAGTTAAGCATCCGACTTCGGCTCATGTCATGATCTCACGGTTTGTGAGTTCGAACCCTGCGTCGGGCTCTGTGTTGACAGCTCGGAGCCTGGAGCCTGCTTCCGATTCTGTGTCTCCCTCTCTCTCTGCCTCTCCCCTGCTCACACTGACTCTCTCTCTCTCCTTCAAAAATAAATAAACGTTAAAAAAAGATTGGTATTTTATACTTATTGTGAAATATTAACAGTGTATATTTAGATGTGAGTCTTTGTTTTGTTCACTTGTGGGGCAGTGTTGTGTATGGAGTGAGGGTTTGATCTCTGTATCTAGAGTACCTGAGTTCAAATCCCAGTTTTGTGCTTCAGTAGTCTTGGGGAAAATTACTTTACTTCTCTTAAAAATTACTAGCCTATATTTATTCCTCTTTCATAATAGGGAACAATTTGTATTTCCTACCTTATAGGGCTACTGTAAGCGCTAAATGAATATATATAGGTAAATTGCAAAGAACAGTGGCTGCAACATAATAAGCCATCGATAAGCATTGGCTGTTATGTCATTATTCATTATTTGGAGACCTTCATTTGGGCCCTTTAAATCTGAAGACTCTGTAGTGCACAGTTCTTCAATTATTGTTATTTTTAAAGATATTATTCTTCCATTGATTTTTCTGTTTTCTTGGTATAAACTTTGTCTTTAATCAGAAGCTGGACGTTTTAGTTTGGTGCTCTTTGTTTTTTGTGGGTTTTTTAATCATGTTTTTCATCTATTTTCTATGTTATACTTTTCAAGAGACTACTTTTACTTGATCTTCTAAGTCTTCTATTACATTTAAAAATTTTTCAGCTATCATATTTTTAATTTCCAAGAACTCTTCCTATTCTTTGAACATTCCTTTTTTGAGAGCATTGTGTCTTTTTCTTATGGATGAAATATCTTCTCAAATCTATTTGAAGATATTAATAAGAAACATTTTAAGTTCTGTTCTGTAAATTATTTCAGCTTCCTTCAGCGTCAGTTTTTCTAATGGTGTATCTTGGTAATTCTAATAAATGTTACATACTTTTCTTAAGTACATGTTGTCCTTTGATTTCACATTAATGTTTAAGAGTAAATAAATAGAAACACTGGTTTTTGAGCTTTAATATGAAGTTTAAGTTTGTTCACTGGCAGACTTAGAATAGGTGAACAAAAAGAGAGTTTTTAAAATTTGAGATCTCTAAACACTGAAATGAAGCGACTTTGTTCCAAAGGAAGACAGCCTATATTAGGTGCCCAGTTTGTTCCAGATATCTTGTCTATTTTCTTTAGAGGAGAACCGTCCAACCTAGCTTTGGGGATAATTGCTTTTTTTCAGCAGTTTGCTCAAAGTGGGAGGATGTGGATGGTTTGATTATTCATCAGTAACCTTTTAATTAAACCAGTTACTTTCAGCACCATATCTCATATTAGCTTTACGTGGTATTTCATGTCTCTTTGGTAATCTTTAGTGGAGATTACTACCCTCATCACCTGTAGCACTCCATTATTACACATATACTCTAGGCTGTGGATTCCTTTGCTCTGACTCTATCACTTCACCTGTATTTTATTTTCCAAGAAGAGACAAAAACTTACTGAATTTTCTTTTCTGATGGTGGTGTTTTGCCTTTTGTCTTTGTTTATACTTTGCTCTTTTAACAAATGTTTATGACTAGGAAGAAGAAAAAATCTAAAAATGTTTTCAATGTTCCATCTTTGATTAGAAGTCTTGATGTGCTCTTTTTGCTGTGTGCATGCATGTGCATGCGTGTGTGTGTTTGTGTGTGTGTGTGTGTGTGTGTAATGAACACACTATTTAATTTTATCCTCACCAATTCTACTCCATTTAATACTGTAGTCAATACTACAATACTGTAGTCAATTTTTGACATAAATATTTGAAGTAGGATGAGAAAATGTCATCTTACCATCTTGTTATTGCATCTTAGTGAATCTTTCAAGCTAGCACCCTGCCTGCATTTCCCTCTGAGCTAGCAAGACTCAAAGGTGGCATGATGAGCTTGCCACTTAATTACTTGATATTATAAATGAACCATTCATTCATTCAGCAAATGCTTATAAATCTCTAGCCATGTCCAGTTCTTTGCTAGGTGTTTGAGATATGGTAGGAGAAAAAAAAAAGGAAGGAAGGAAGAGGAATACAGGGATGGTTGCTGTTCATATGGCTCTTACTCAAAATGACAATTTATATGAATTCTTTTCTTTTAATTTTATTTTTTATTTTTTAAAATTTACATCCAAATTAGTTAGCATATAGTGCAACAATGATTTTAGGAGTAGGTTCCTTAATGCCCCTTACCCATTTAGCCCAGCCCTCCTCCCACAAACCCTCCCATAACCCTCAGTTTGTTCTCCATATTTATGAGTCTCTTCTGTTTTGTCCCCCTCCCTGTTTTTATATTAGTTTTGTTTCCCTTCCCTTATGTTCATCTGTTTTTTCTCTTAAAGTCCTCATATGAGTGAAGTCATATGATTTTTGTCTTTCTCTGACTGACTAATTTCACTTAGCATAATACCCTCCAGTTCCATCCACATAGTTGCAAATGGCAAGATTTCATTCTTTTTGATTGCCCAGTAATACTCCATTGTATGTATATGCCACATCTTCTTTATCCATTCATCCATCGATGGATATTTGGGCTCTTTCCATACTTTGGCTATTGTTGATAGTGCTGCTATAAACATGGGGGTGCATGTGTCCCTTCGAAACAGCACACCTGTATCCCGTGGATAAATGCCTAGTAGTGCAATTTCTGGATCTTTGGGTAGCTCTATTTTTAGTTTTTTGAGGAACCTCCATACTGTTTTCCAGAGTGGCTGCAACAGCTTGCATTCCCACCAACAATGCAAAAGAGATCCTCTTTCTCCGCATCCTCACCAACATCTGTTGTTGCCTGAGTTGTTCATGTTAGCCATTCTGACAGGTGTAAGGTGGTATCTCATTGTGGCTTTGATTTGTATTTCCCTGATGATGAGTGATGTTGTCATCATCCTCAATGGGGAAAACTGACAGCTTTCCCCCTAAGTTCAGGAACAAGACAGGGATGTCCACTCTCGTCACTGTTATTCAACATAGTATTGGAAGTCTTTGCCTCTGCAATCACACAACACAAAGAAATAAAAGGCATCCAAATCAGCCAGGAGGAGGTCAAACTTTCACTCTTTACAGATGACTTGATACACTATATGGAAAACCCAAAAGATTCTACCAAAAAACTGCTAGAATTGATTCATGAATTCAGCAAAGTTGCAGGATATAAAATCAATGCACAGAAATCAGTTGCATTCCTATACACCAACAATGTAGCAACATAAAGAGAAATTAAGGAATCAATCCCATTTACAATTGCACAAAAAAACCATAAAATACCTAGGAATAAGTCTAACCAAAGAGGTGAAAAATGTATACACTGAAAACTATAGAAAGCTTACGAAAAAAATTGAAGAAGGCACAAAAAAATGGAAAAAGATTCCATGTTTCTGGATAGGAAGAACAAATATTGTTAAAATGTCGATACTACCCAAAGCAATCTACATATTCAATGCAATCCCTATCAAAGTAATACCAGCATTCTTCACAAAGCTAGAACAAACAATCCTAAATTTGTATGGAACCAGAAGAGACCCCGAAGAGCCAAAGAAATCTTGAAAAAGAAAACCAAAGCAGGAGACATCACAATCCGAGGCTTCAAGCTATACTACAAAGCTGTAATCATCAAGACAGTATGGTACTGGCACAAGAACAGACACTCAGATCAATGCAACAGAAGAGAGAACCCAGAAATGGACCCACAAACGTATGGCCAACTAATCTTTGACAAAGCAGGAAAGAATATCCAAGGGAATAAAGACAGTCTCTTTAGCAAGTGGTGCTGGGAAAATTGGACAGTGACATGCAGAAGAATGAACCTGGACCACTTTCTTACACCATACACAAAACTAAACTCAAAATGGATGAAAGACCTAAATGTAAAACAGGAAGCCATCAGAATTCTCAAGGAGAAAGCAGGCAGAAACCTCTTTGATCTTGGCAGCAGCAACTTCCTACTTAGCACGTCTCCAGAGGCAAGGGAAACAAAAGCAAAAATGAACTACTGGGACCTCATCAAAATAAAATCTTCTGCACAGCAAAGGAAACAGTCAGCAAAACTAAAAGGCAACTGACAGAATGGGAGAAGATATTTGCAAACAACATATCAGATAAAGGATTGGTATCCAAAGTCTATAAAGAACTTATCAAACTCAACACCGAAAAAACAAATAACCTAGTGAAGAAATGGGCAAAAGACATGAATAGACACTTCTCCAAAGAAGACATCCAGAAGGCCAACCGACACACGAGAAAATACACAAATTATTATTTTCAAGTATTGTTGATATAGAAAAACTTTTGGGGGTAAAGGAAGTGTTTTATATCTTATAATTATGGTAGTGGTAATGTGTAACAACTCATGAAATTGGTGGTAATGCTTTTGTATACAAATTTTACCTCAGCAAATTTGGCTTTTAAGTCTGAAGATAATGTATAACACAGTAACTATAGTTGATAACACTATAAAACTATAATTGAAATTTGCTAAAGGAATAGAACTTAAATGTTTACACCAAAAAAAAAGATATATGAGGTAATGGTAGTGTTAATTAAGTCAATGGGAGAAATCCTTTCATAATATATGTATATATACATATACATATATATATACATATATATATACATATATATACATAACCATCATGTTGTACACTTTAAATATCTTATAATTTTATTTGTCCATTATACCTTGGTAAAATTGGGGAAAAAAGTTGTTTTTTTAAAAAAGAAGGTAAAAATGTATATTTAGGAATAAATCCTGGCAAAATTGCATAAGACATCCTTTCAGAAAACTACAAAGAGTATAAAAACTAATAAAAAGTATTAGAGAAAGAGGAAATATATCATGTGTCTGGATTGCAAGATGCAATAGTGTAAAGATTTCATATCTATAGAATCAATGTAGACTTTCCCCTCCCCCATTTATTGTTTTGGTTTGGTTTTGGGTGAGAAATTCACAAAGTGATAGACAAAAAGCTCAAAGAATCAAGATAGTTTTTAAAAGTGGGGGGAAAAGAGAGGGCTTTCTCTAGAATTGAAGTTACTCTAATTAAGTCAGTGTAATATTTGCAAGTTTAGACACCCCACCCACCCCCCCAAAAAAAACCTCATGACAGTTACTATTAAGGCAAAACACAAGGAACACAAGGGAGAAAGTACAAAAAACAATGAGCACTAGGAGATCAAACATAGCCTTTGGAGTCAAGGAAGGCTTTCCCAAAGGAAATTAATTTTTTTTTTATTTAAAAAAAATTTTTTTTAACGTTTTTATTTATTTTTGAGACAGAGAGAGACAGAGCATGAACAGGGGAGGGTCAGAGAGAGGGAGACACAGAATCTGAAACCGGCTTCAGGCTCTGAGCTGTCAGCCCAGAGCCCGACGCGGGGCTCAAAGTCACGGACTGCGAGATCGTGACCTGAGCCGAAGTTGGCCGCTTAACCGACTGAGCCACCCAGGCGCCCCTGAAATTAATTTTTTTTAAGTTTATTTATTTATTTTTTGAGAAAGAGAGAATGTGCATGAGTAGGGGAGGGTCAGAGAGAGAGGAGACAGAGGAGCCTCTGTGGAGCAGGCTCCTTATTTGACAACAACGTGGCACAGGGCTCAATCTCACAACCACAAGATCATGATCTGAGCCAAAATCAAGTGTGGGATTTTAACCAACTGAGCCAC
>NW_024412407.1:9873641-9874630 GCF_014898765.1 Herpailurus yagouaroundi
ATGATCTGAGCCAAAATCAAGTGTGGGATTTTAACCAACTGAGCCACCCAGGAAATTAATCTTAATATGAGACAGAGACAGGTGAGAAATAGTTAACTAACTGGGTAAGAGAATGAGAAAAAGAGAGGAGCATTCTAGGCAATAGGGACAGAATAGGCAAAGACTGTGAAAGGAAAACAGAAATGATAAAGTAATAAGACCCAGGAACCACAAGAAAAATCAAGATGTCTTGATTTTTTTCCAAGCATTCAAGTGATATAAGTGAACATGCTTTGTAAACTGTGGAGAGTTATTTCAGAGGTGGAGGGGGAATTCCTACATACTAAATGCCTATGTGAGCCAAGGACCACTCCTATGAGGCCTTGCATAGTTAACAGTAGTAAACAGGAAACTATTAACAGAGAGAGTATTATTTCTAGTTCAAAACCAGAAGACTCAGAGAGGTTTGGCAAAATATTCAAAGTTGCAATAGCTAAAAGCCTAAGAGTGGAATTCACTCCCATTATTAGCATATACACTGAGTTATCTCAACACGGATGTGGTTTCTGCACGTGTTGGTCTTGAGAGTCAGCCTCATGTGGGAAAGAGCACTGGACTCTGTAGTTCAAAGAGTTCGGGTCTGTTGTGTCAACTTGGGCCATGTATTTGTTCCCACTGCTTCTTTGTGACATAGGGATGAGAATATCTTACGTGTTTGTATGAAGGACTAAACAATATAATGATATTGTTATGTATTTTATATTTGCATTTTTATTATGTTTTTTAAAATATTTATTTATTTTTGGGAAAGAGACAGAGCATGAGCAGGGGAGAGGCAGAGAGAGAGGGAGACACAGAATCTGAAGCAGGCTCCAGGCTCTGAGCTGTCAGCACAGAGCCTGACACGGGGCTCGAACCCACGAACTGTGAGATCATGACCTGAGCCGAAGTCAGACACTCAACCGACTGAGCCACCCAGGCGCTCTATATTATGTTTTTTATTTTTTTTT
>NW_024412407.1:9874730-9895883 GCF_014898765.1 Herpailurus yagouaroundi
TATGTTTTTTAAAGAGCAGTCATTAACTTCCCAATTGTGAACTATAAAGTAATGAAAATTATTTTCACTAAATCTGCAATGTTATCAGCCAGCTTATGAAGAGATTTTTATGATTTTCAAAGTTTACTTACATATGTTGTCCTATTTTATTTTCAAAAAGAAAATAGTATAAAATTAATTCTTATTAAATTTTTGGACAATATTTTATATCCAAATCTAGTGTAGTTATTAAAAGTAATACAATGCTCAAATGAGTTTGCATTCCTTGAAAACTCACATCTAAATATTTAAAAATAGACTTCCCAGAAGCTCAACAAAAGACAGGGAAATGACCTTGTGATTCAAAAAATGCTGCAGATAATCTAGAAAACAAATAATCCACATGTGGCTAATCAAGAGTTGATTAATTGTTTTCAGAATGTTTAATTGCCTGTTGTTTATCAATATAATTTAACTACCAGTGCATACGACAGTGATATAAATAGTACAAGTACTATTTTTATGAGAAATGATGTCAGGTTTTTATTAATGATAAAGAGTATGAAAGATAGTACTCTCATTATTTGACTTTGGCATTAAAAATAGTGTGCTAATTTTTAAAAAGAACTGGATTTTCTCTTCCTTTGTATAAAGTAACAACTAATCCGTTTTCTCAGCATAAAAAGGATCTTAAACTAATGATTAGGGTCTATTTTAGGTATGGGTGATTCTAGACATTTGCACATTTTTACTCTTAGTTATGTTGTATGATAGAAATAACTTTTACTGTGTATGAGAAGAAGTTATCACTCAAGTGTCTCATTTTATAATGTATCATTTTATAACTATATTTAATTTTACATGGAAATAATTTCATTGTCTAGAGTGACCCTTTATTTTTTTAATGTTTATTTATTTTTGAAAGAGAGAGAGACAGAATGTGAGCAGGGGAGGGGCAGAAAGAGAGGGAGACACAGAATCCAAAGCAGGCTCCAGGCTCTGAGCTGTCAGCGCAGAGCCCGTCGCTGGGCTTGAATTCACGTACTGCGAGATCATGACCCGAGCCTAAGTCGGACTCAATGGACTGAGCCACTCAGGTACCCCTAAAGTGACCCTTTAAATGCTGATGGCAAAAGCCATTTTCAGTTGAAACCAGTGGTCTGTGTCACATTGTAGAAGACATCCATTCTTGTGTCATCATATCTGATGGAGACAAGGAAAGCAAGACACTGATGTGTGTGAGGTTTTTTTTCCACATATTTTTATTCCTTGTTTTTCTGCTTGTTGGTTTGTTTTTAATGATTGCTTCAAAACATATGTGCTTTCTAGAAAGTCTGTCCTCAACAGTGCCTTCCACTTTTATTATCTAAGTCGATTTTGATCTGTGGAGTATGACTACTATTCGTGACTGTTGTTAGATGGCTAAATATTATTTGGAGTTTGGAATCTCTGTACTCTGGGAAAGCATTTTAATATCATCACTAGCTGACTGTTCTAAATGTTGCTACTGAGAAAGTTTGAATTGTCTCTAGGGAACTGAGAACTAGTTCTTTCTAAGATAGAATATGTAATGAAATCATAGTTTTTCATAAAATGTATTTTTAGTTTTCTCTATAATGTACCTACAGAGTACAGAATTAAGGTCCTTATAATCAAGACCAAATCACATCAGCTTATATGTCCTGTACTAATCTTTTTGAATACTTTTATTCACTTTAGAAAGTAATTTTTTCCAGCTTGGTAGTTCTTATGTGGAATGAAATAATATAGCATTTTCCTTTCCTAGATCTACTGTTCTCTGTATATCTAACTCAATTGGATAATGTGTAGTGTTAGTGACCAAAAGAAAATAGCCAAGAAATGAATTCTTTGAAAGTTTTTTTTATTGTTTTCTGGTATTACGCAATAGGGAAAGCACAATATGTGCATGTTTGAAAATGCACACAATATGTATGTGATTTTTATAACTCATAGTAATATTCAAATTCATGTACAGATAAAATATACATCTTAAATTGTGGATCAGATTACAACTCTTCACTTACTGCATGTTTACATACACACATCAAATAGCTCACAGATAAGGCTGTTTGTTTTAGCTGTGGCTTTAATTAGAGCCACGAGCCAAACACACATACCTTCTGGTGGAAAGTGAATACTTGGTGATTCAAGCATACTTTCCTTTTCAACTGACTTTCACCAAAGTAGAAACATTTGCATGCACAAATCATAATTAGCAGGAACACGAAAGTATAAAATGAAGTAATACATATTATCTGGCTAGTTTTTCTTCACTATCCTAAATCAGAGCGAGTATATAATTTGAGGCATCATGACATATGCATCTTATATATTTTATAAATTGAGTTATATTTTAAATGAATTAAGGCATTTCACTGCCTGAGGAGTTACTCAGAAAATTCTTCTGAAATGTGAATAATTGCTTCATACTATATTTTGGTGTTTTCTAAACTTCAGTCATTTGCGTACCAGCTTCATAATTTTTGTTATGTTCATAGAATGTTTATTTTAATGTTTACTGAATACTGTTTCTGTAATCTTTCTTAATTTTTAAATTTGAGTCTAATGTCACTACTGTACTATTAGTATCACTTTCTATAAGTGGAAATAATTCAGAAATATAAATGTGTAGTCATTAAATATATTATCACCTAAATAACATGCCACTGATGACATGTTAGTAGATTGAGCAGCATGTTGGGAGACACTGTCCTGTATGATTGTCATTTCAGATTTTTAGACATTTAATTCTCTTAAAACACAATTTAGGTGTATATTAAACTCAGGGCAGAAATTACTTCTGGTTTGTCCATCCTTGTTTTACCAGTATTTAGTACTTGGCACAAAACAGGCATTTAATAAATATTGAACGGCAAATTGATGAGTGGTCATGTCTTTGCATATTAATTCTCTAAAATACTGCTTGGTAGTAAGAATTAAATAATAAAACTCAAGCAGTAAATGAAAACACATTTTGCCCAGCATATGTTTGTATCCCCAGTCTTGAGAACAGTAGGTAATAAATGCGTAGCATTCCTATTAAACCTCAGTGAGCATGTTTCTAGCTCACGGAAGGGTACTGCAATGTGAGAAAGAGAAGCGGGCATAAGACAGTAAGGAGCAGCTCTAATGATTGGGAAGAGTGAGGAGAGAAAGTAAGGGAGAAGTAAAACTTGAAATACATATCTTTGTCAGGAGATCTGAGCTAACCCTGCAACCTTGTTCAGCAACAAAATAGAACTAAAGTCAAGGCTAACTGCACATGTGAAAATTGTTTCAGTAGAGAAGGCTCTGCTCCATTAATAGTTACTTGCAAATCACCAATACTAATGACCAGATTCTTCTAAAATAGCAGAGATACTCTGTAATATCCCCTCATGGTCTTTCTTCCAATACACTCACTTCTAAATCTGAAATCCCAACCTGGTTTCTTTTGTCCATGCACTTAAGAAATGACATAATCAATTTTCTGCATCATTTGGGTTAGAAGAAAAGACTGTACAAAGCTGAAATGAGCATAGCATTTTAGCCCCATTGATAATCAGAGATTCATCAGTTAGGGAGGCTCCTGAAATACAAATAGGCTGTTTCACAAAACCTAAGAGGCCTAAGTAAATGGAAGCAATCCACATCAGCTATCTGTCAGGAAGTCAGTGGTTAGCTTATTTGACCACTAACAATTATTTTGACAGTAGGAATTACTGACAGTCGGAACTAACTCTTCAGAAGAGGAACTATGGAGGCAAAACCATTTTTAGTTCAGAAATAATGTTGAAGTTTTACAGTGATATAAAACATATATATTTTTTGCCTATTACCTAATCTGAAAGAATGGTTTGCGCCTTGTTTTAGGGAAGGGACTCTTGGCTTATATCTCTTAAAAAAAAAAAAACTTATTTATTCATTTATTCAAAAAAAATGTCTCTTTCAAAATTGAACATAGACAAAGAGAAATTTAACAAGAATATGAAAGGAATATATACTTCCAAGAATTTGGAGTTAAATGAGTCTGAAGTAGGAAGGAAGTAGATTCTGTTGAGCTGAAGTGGACTGATTTGAGGGAAAAGACTCTAAAAAGCAGCAGGTCTTCCCTTCAACACGAAGGACACCATCATGCCTGGTCACTACAGCAGGGACTATAATGCAGGTGTGGGAAGTATAAAAGAAAGGGCTGTCCTACCTTGGCGAGTGGAATCTCCAGGGATGGTATAGGGCTATCAAGATGGAAGTTGGGTTCATATGTTCATCATCACACTACAGCTGTGATAATGCTGTGCTATCTAATCATTTACCACGGTCTGAGTCAAAGTACCGAGAAAACCAGGAGTTTTATGAGCAGGGGGCACTCCGTAAGACAACTCCTCTATGAGCAAAGGAAGAGATTTGGATTGGCATTGGATGTTCTCATCATTCAACAGTCTGAACAAGGAGAATAAAGGGCTCACACTATTTGGGAGTAGTAATAAGCCTCTGGAGGAAAATATATGAGACTCAAGATACATAGATCTCTTTGTTTTTAGACACTTTGGCCAATCTCAGCCTGTGTCTGTTTAGATGAAGGAACACACACATGAAAGTCAGGCAAACATGAAAATTTAGGTGACTTTGTTTAAATCCCATGATTTCCTTTTGCCTTGTTTTTTTTTCCCCCCATATGTTCAATATGCTATCTACCTGGCAAGATTTTTTTTTTTGAGGGTTGACTGGGATAACATGTGAAACCCATTAAAAAGTAGCATAAATGGTATATATTCTTGGAAATATGGAGCATGTTGCTGTGTGAGTGCCATTGCTATATGTTGGAGATGAATGAGATTTTAGTCAGGTGTGGGTAGGTTGTACCTATAGTAATAAAGATCCTAAAATCTCAGCAAAAAGGTTGTTTTTCTGTTCATATTCTATGTCCATCCGAAGAAGAGGAGGAATGTGCCCCACATCATCCTCACTTAGGAAATCAGGCTGATCTTTAGAGCCCCTGGAAATTGCTGGACATTGTGATGGGGAAGGGGACATGTGTGTCTTGAATGCTCTGCCTAGAAGTGACACATGCCACTTCCTAATTGGCTTCCTGCATTCACATGGCAATCCTAGCTTGTGTCCAGAAGAAGAGCTAGAATTCTATGGTGAGCAGCACTAAAGATTGTCATACATGGTTTCTTGTCATTATTTGCAGTTGGAGGCCTTCCACAACAGAGAAGCCATCTAGATATTTCTCCTATGACTAATACCGCTACATTCTTTCTATATAGCCTTCAACAACCAAGTAGACTTTTTTGAGTTTATGTTTTCCCAGTTTTAAGGAGTTGCTGGCACTAAAAAATTTAGTAGCTATCTAGCAGAATATTTTAGTTTGGGGCAGAGAAAAGCAGCAATTGTGTAACATCCCATTTTTGTTTTCTTTGCCAAACAGATATTGATGAGTGCTCTGATGGCTTTGTTCAGTGTGACAGTCGTGCTAACTGCATTAACCTGCCTGGATGGTACCACTGTGAGTGCAGAGATGGCTACCATGACAATGGGATGTTTTCACCAAGTGGAGAATCTTGCGAAGGTCAGTACAAGGAGAACCGGAGTTTATAAGAACACCTTTTGAACTTGGGGAATATACAGTAAGATGTAAATAGTAGACATTGATCTAATGTTGAAGTTATTGGGGTGCCTGGGTGGCTCAGTCAGTTAAGCATCTGACTTTGTCTCAGGTCATGATCTCACAGTTTATGAGTTTGGGCCCCACGTCAGGCTCTGTGCTGTCAGCTCGGAGCCTAGAGCCTGCTTCAGATTCTGTGTCTCGTTCCTTCCCCCCCCCCTCAAAAAGTAATAAAAATTTAAAAAATTCATGTTGAAGTTATTGGTGGCTTTTGCTGTGTGTTTATACAACAATTGGAAACATGTTAAAATCTAACCTTCACTTACTAATTATGATAATTAATTGATTTTTAGATATGTTAAATTTGTGACACTAAGCCAGTTCTCTATGGATACTTGTAACTGTTGAAGGGTGTTTTTAGGATGAATAAAATAGTATCAGATGAAAATTTTAAATGGCAGCATGCATAAATCTGACCCAAAAAGAGCTAGAAAAAAAATAGATGAGGAAAGCAAGATAAAAGGAAAATAGAGGTAGAGGTAATATGATAATGCTGTGGATATGATAATGCCAAGGATAATATTCACAATACACACTACTCTGGACTATTCCTAACATACCACTTGGCTGGCAAAGTAAGAGATACTTACTGAATGTTGAATGTTAGACATAGAAGTTATGACCCCTGCTTCAAAGAAGATTTCAATCTAATAGGAGTGAAAAATTCAATCAGATTATATTCAGTTATTTACCATTAATTTTGAACTATTTTCAGTGAATTGACAACTCTGTTCCTCTATACTCTCTATTGAAGGGCATGATTTTTCAAAAGCAGGCAGAATATACAAAGCCCAGTGAGCAATTGCCAGGGAAACCACCCACACCAGAAGGATTGGCCATCAGAAGTTTGGCACAGGAATGGAAAACACAGCAAACCACAAGAAGTTATTATTTTCTCCATTTGTATTTACACCTTCATAGAGAAACAGCCTACGAGAATAATGTGACTAAAGTGACACAGTCAGTGAAAGCCTCGGAGAATCTAACTTAACGGTACTTGACACTTAAATGATAAGATGTCTTTTATTCTTGGACCTCAAAGGGTTTTCACACAGAGAGAAGTGAAGCTGACTTGGATGACAGATGTTTTCAGTGTGCTTTGCACTTTGCTGGCAGCTCCAGAGCTCTGGACCTTCAGCAGAGGGGTCTCTGGATTTTTTGCATAGAGTGGGGATGCTGTTGCCTTGCCGGGGGCTAAAACCTGGCATTTGCAAATAACCACCTAACTGTGGGCTGAGGGCTTTGCCTTGCACTTGTGATTGTCCCAGAGTGAACAGTTCCAGCCCTGTAGAGAATTCCATGAGGCAGATCAAGCAGTGTGATTTTGTACTTCCCTGATAAACTGCTTTGCCTGTATTCTGCAGTTTATCGTGGGGAAGTCTACTGTTTTTGTTTAAAAACTCTACCTTTTTGTTAAGATTGTCTTTTGCTTTAAGTTACACACATGTAGAATGAATATAAGCCGATTGTAAATCGTTCAAATCATACACAAGTACTTAGATTAAAGCTGAAAGTGCATCTTAATTTCATCTCTCCCCTTCCCCCATCCTTTCCACTTCTCTAGGGGTAACCTGTGTTTACTTTTGCCTGGTATCCTCACACACCCTTTTCTGTGCATCAGAATGTGAACAGCAAAAACACATACCTCTGCCCACTATCTCACTTTACATTTGCAACGGCGCTCCCTCACTATCTTTTAAATTTTTGACTGCAAATCTCAAGAGGGCTGTATTAGTTATCTATTGATGCATAACAAATTACACCCAAAACGTAGCAGCTGAAAACAACCAAAATTATGTCACAGTTTGTATGGGTGAGGAATCTGTGCACAGCTTACCTAGATGCCTCTGGTTCATGGTTTCTCATGAGGTTGCATGAGTTATTGGTCAGTGATGTGTTTCACCTTGCAGAATTGTCTGGGGTGAGAATGGGGGGAGCCACACCCTGTTTCCAAGATCGCTTATGTGGTTCTTGGCTGGCCTGGTTTCCTTAACACGTGAACCACTCTACGGGGCTGCCTCAAGACATGGGAGCTGGCTTCCCCTCGAATACGCAAGTGCCCATGATCTTTCTATAACTCAGTCTCAGATGTGTCATTGCATTGCTTCTGTGTTTGTTAGAAGTGAGTCAGTAGGTGTAGCCAGCCCACATTCAAGGGGAGAAAATGCAAGAGCGTGAATATTAAATGGTAAGAATCACAGGGGACTGTCCTATAGGCTACCTGCTACAAAGGCCATCGGCTTTGCCAAAGATTCCTATTTTATTTCCTTGGTTACTTTCCCCTGCAGCTCTCTAATGCCACCATTTCACACCTTCTGTCATCTCAAATCTCAGGTACCACTACCTTTCTCATCATTCTCTGTTGACGGCCCTGCTTCTTATTTAACCTAGAAAGCAGAACTTCATTTCTGCACCAGGAGTTACACTAGACAACTCGTATTTATATCTTTATTTGCTGCTTTCCCTCCCTCCCTCCCGTTTCACTGAGTTAAGTTTCATTTCTCCCTCCATAGTACCTTACCTATCATCCCTTCTCACCTGCTTGAGGTTTTCGCCTTTGTACTCCCCACTTTCTCTTCCATATGATAAATACTCTTTTTCTCTCCATCATTCTCATCAGCACACAAACAGCCTGGAGGAGCAGCCATCTTTTAAAAATGAAATAAAAACAAACAAAAAGTAACTTCCCCGATATCACCTGATCCTCCAAACATTTCCCGCATTTTTCTGCTCCCTTTTAGAGGAAAATTCTGAAAGAATCTTTTATATTTCTTGTCTCCATTCTCTTGCTTCCAACAATACTTTAATCCCACTACCCCCACTGAATGCTTTCCTTTCAAGATTATTGACCTTTTCCACATTGCCAAATCTGCTGCTCAGTTAACGTCTCTTTGCTCGACAGCTCAAGCATTTGAACCAGTTGATCATTTCTTCCTCTCAAAACAATTTTCTTCACTTGGCTTTGAGGACACCACTCTTTCCTGTCTTTCTCTAATTTTTAATATTTTATTTATTTTTGCAAAGAGAGTGAAAACAGGGGAGGGGCAGAGAGAGGGGAGGACAAAGGATCCAAAGTGGGCTCCATGCTGCTCACAGCAGAGAGCCCGATGTGGGTCTCCAACTCACGAAACTGAGATCATGACCTGAGCTGAAGTCAGATGCTCAACTGACTGAGCCAACCAGGTGCCCCTCCTGTCTTTCTCTTACCCTATGGGTCTCTCCTTTACCTCTCCAGAAGACTACATGTTCCAGTATCACGGGGCACTTGGCAATCTTCTCTATCCATTCTGAAACTGAATCAACCACATTAGTTGCAGATTCATATATATTGTTACCTACTCGGTATCTAACTTGGATTTCTTAAGGACAACTCGGGATTACTGACTAAAATACAGCTCTTTAATATACTCTCTAATTCTTACAGGCCCCTAAACCACAGACCCAGACCAACATCTTGGAGTCATTGTTTCTTTCTTTTCTTTATACTTCATATCCAACATATCAACAAGTCTCATAATTTCCATTTTCAAAATATATTCCTGATCTGACCACTTCTCACATTGTCTATTGTTACCATGTTGGTCTAAGCCATCATTATCTTTTGTCTGGATTACTATAGCTTTCTCCAAATTGGTCTCCCTACTTCCACCCTGAACTCCCCTAGAGTCTTTTTTCTATAGCACCCAGAATGATTTCTTAAAGTCAGAAGTGGGAGCATGCTCCAATTCTGTTCCAATGCCTGGAGCCTTTCCATCTCTCTTCAGAGTAAAATCCAAACCCCAACAGTGGCTTACAAGGGTCTACATGTTATGGGTACTTGGCTTTCTTGCTATGTCACAAATGTACCAAACAGATTCCCTTCTCATGTGCTGTTCTTTTTTTCTTTTTTGGAAGGTGCTTCTCCAGATCTTTGCATTCTTCTTTCATATAATTCAGATTTCTTCCAAAATGGCTTCTCCTGGACCCCCAACTTAAAATAGCATCCTTCTCTGACACTCTTCACTTAATTTGCTTCCCTTTTCTTCACAGAAGTTATAAGTTCTTCTGAAATAATTATATGTATTATTTGTTTACTTGCTTATTATCTTCCATAGACTGTAAGATAGATATATATATAGATATAGATAGATAGATAGATAGATAGATAGATAGATAGATATAATTTATTGTCAAATTGGCTAACATACAGTGTGTAAAGTGTGTTCTTGGTTTTTGGGGTAGATTCCCATGGTTCATTGCTTACATACAACACCCAGTGCTCATCCCAACAAGTGCCCTCCTCAATGCCCATCACCCATTTTCCCCTCTCCACCGCCCCCTCAATCCATCTGTTTGTTCTCTGTATTTAGGAGTCTCTTGTGGTTTGCCTCCCTCCCTCTCTGTTTGCAACTATTTTTCATCCATCCCTTTCCCCATGGACTGTAAGCCTTAAGGGTCATGGATTTTGTTTGCTTGTCAGCCACCAATGCCTAGAACAATGCTTGTCACATGGTTGATAATATACTGATTTATCTAATGTAAAAGGTTGAGATGGATAAAATGAGTGAGATATGCAGGTAATATTTAATCAGAAGTATGTTAGGAACATAACCTGTGCTAGAAGTAGATACATAGTAGGATATGTAATAGATATGTCACCTGGTAGAACTAAATATATAAAGTAGTGATCAGGACAAAATGACAAAACATAATTAGTGCATTCGTGAGTGTTCAGAAAATAACAAGGAAAATTAAACTAGCCGCTCAAAATAACACATGAGAAAGATGAAAATAGGGAAGTAAAGGATTGTATAAGATGCCTATGCAAAAAAGACTTTTCAAGGAAATACTATAAACACAGAAGCAGTAGAAAATCTTATTTAAAAAAATATGACTCTGGAAAGATGACTCTACTGTTATCTTCCAATAGAATTTATAATAATTATCATAAATATCTATGACTTTTTTAGAAGACAATGCTCTGAAGGATTCCTTTTTTAAAAAAACCTATGTTATATAAAAAAAGACTAAAATCCTTCTTCTAAACAACTATCCATTTACTGTAATTTCAGTGATTTGTAGAATTATAATAGTATTTAGAAGATACAATTTTAAGAGTGTGATTATATCTGAGCAGGTGCCATTTTTCTGTTGCTGAGGGGAAAAAAAAGGCACTTCAAAGTGGACAAAGCCACAGCAGTTGGTTTACAATTACTCTGAAGATATGAATAAATATATTTGAAGACATGAATAAATAATAGTGTACTCCTTCACCACTTTTTAGGCTGCAGTTGAGTAATCTACAACGTACATGTTTATAAGCTGCATTCATACAAATTATATGCTTTTTTGCTCATCCATTTATCTCAGAGGTGTAGATATTTAATCCCCAGATAATGTGCCTTTACCATTTCCCTTTACCATAATTTCTACTATACCTGAAAATATGTCTCTCTCTGAGAATAAAGCCCAGTATTTTTTTTTCCACACAAGAATATTTTATTTGCAGGCCCCCTTTTCTCCTGATTGCTTTATTTTCTGGATTATTTTTACGCTTGGTGAGGTTTTTGAACTTGTAAGGCCAAAAAAAATAATGTTTATGGGGTAGCTTCTTTTGAGTATTATGTTCAAATTAAATACTGTAAATTCTTAAGCTAAATCAAGTAAAAGGACAAAAATGAAATGAATCGAATTCACCTAAACACGTAGTTCTGAATATATGCACAAGTACCTTGAGATACTTTGCGAGACATCTGCTGCATAGAAATATAAAGGAGGTATGGTCACTGCTCTCAGCTTGTAGAAGAGATAAAATACGTACCACAACTGTCATACAAGATAGAATGTACTGAGCTTCTTAACAGAGAAGAAAGCTACAAGGTTCAAAATAATACATACTTGAGAAAAATATAAATTCAGATCCATGAGGGAAAAAAAACGAGAAATTATTTCCAGTTTGGAACAAGAAGGGCTCGAGTGTCTACCATTTGTATTAGGGCTTCAAATATGATGTGATTATTGGCAAGTCGAGATAGAGAAAGAGATGCAAGCCAAAGAAGTAGCTTTAAATGCCTTGCTAAGAAGTTTGAACTTTACTCTGAAGGATTATTTTTGAGAAAGGAAATGAGGAAAAAAATATATCTTAACCAAATCCATATTTGGGCCCAGTGCTATTTTCTGAACGCCAGACCCATATATCCAACTACTTACCAGACAGCCCTACTTGGAAGCCCAGAGGAAAGTGTAATTCAACATGTCCTGAACTAACTCATGTCTTTCTTCAGCCTGCCCCCCACTTTCACTCCACAGTGAAGCCTTTCTCTTCTTTCTCTAAATAGCATCAGCCACATTTTCCAAGCCAGAAATCTAAACATCATTCATGACCACTTCCTCTCCCTGATCTTTGAAGTTAACAAATCACTAAATTCCTTTATCTTTGCTGTGTCTACTTTGAAAGATTCTCTGTGTTTCTTTCTTTGTACTTCCACACTGCTAGCAGTCAGTACAGCACTGTTCTTAAGAGCTCACAATTGAAGCCTGACTGCCTGGGTTCTCACCTGGGCTCTGTACCCCAGTAGATGAGTGACCTTGGGAAATTATGCAACATTTCTATGCTTCAACTTCCTGATCTATAAAATGGGGATAATAACTGTACCCTCCGGTTGTTGTGAGGAATTTAAATGAATCATTATATGGAAGTGCTTAGAATCTGGTACATACCAACCACTATGTAAGTGTTTGCTTTTATTATATAACCATTGCTTGCCTAGACTACAGAAACAGACTATTAATTGATCTCCTGGCTGTAATTTTAATCCACTCAAATATCTTTTCCAAAATGAAGCCAAGAGAATCTTTTTAAAATAGATATCTGATTATGCTTTTTTTTTTTTTTTTTTTGGCACTTCCCTTAAATGACGTTTTATTGTCTTTATGGATTTCAGATTTCTTAACATGACCTTTACTTGGGCCCGGAGTGCCTCTGTCTACCTACTCTGTTCCTCCTAGACATTCAACTCATTCCCTCTAACACATTTTGCTGACTGTAAACATTGGGCCTTCAAATATACTCTTACTACCTCTTACTAGACTGCCCTTGACTTCCTCTTGCTTACCCAAATCTTATTCATAGTTTAATTGCCACTAGAATGTATATGTGGGCAGGAGAAAGATCCAGAAAGAACTATTAATGTGATAGGAAGTGAGTAAATAAAATTTATTGGGGAGAGGGAATGAACTGTATCAAATGCTGCTGCTAGATCAAGTCAGGTGAGAAATGAGAATGAGACTTGACCACTAGATTGATTTAACAACATGATTTCTTTAATAGCTTACTAAAGGAGTTATTAGTATTCTTAAAGTTGGAATTTTTATGTATTATAGTAGGTTTTTCAAAGCAGAATTTACAAGCCTTATGTATATTTATTTTAGGAATTTTACATTATAATAAAACTATATCTAACAATTCCAAAACTCTATACTACCAGTCAAGAATAGTCTCTTCATTGGGGAACCCAGTATAGATAACAAGCAGAAAAAAAAAAAAAAGGTAAGTTCAAGTTAATTCAAATCCCATTGTATAGCGAAAGGTAATCATTGGTTCACAATGATTTTCTGCCTACACATTTCTTCAGATATGGCAAGTACATATCAACCTTTGCTGTTACCTTTTGCTCTATTTCTTTATTATGAATGTACTTTATTTCAGAGCACATGTTCTTTTTTGTGGCTGGACACCTCTTCTTTGTCTTCTGCAACAAATCCCAGGACTGTCTCTGCCTTTATTAAAAACAAATGCATTACCTGACAGCAGAGCTTTTGTTGTTATATGTCAAGCAAAATGAAATGATTGTTAAAAATCTAATCATTGCCATTAATGGAATGATATTCATATAGTGGATATTTAAAGGGTTATATAGTAAGAAGTATGTGCAGAGTTTGTGGTCAAAGAGACCAAATAACTATGGTTAATGCTTTTCCTGCTTACTGTGATTCCTCATTATAAGAATATTTAATAGGAGACAATGAGTAAGTCATCAAATATAACTTATTCTGAATAGACCAAATATGGAGCTATTTCATAAAATTGTATAAAATTTCACTTTTTGCTCTTCTTTCTCTAAATAACATCAGTTAAATTTCTCTGATCTGAAAAAATTATATATTTATATATAATAATTATACACACACACACTAATGTGCTTTTTTAAAAATGTGAAATATATCCTCATTCTAGCTAATAGTTCTGCTTTTAATCACACTCTATAATTATAAACATTGTTATCCTTGATAAATCAAGCTATAATAATGTGTTCACTATAGTTATAACAATCTTTTCAGCCATTGTCTCAGTTCATTGATTTTGTTTATATGGAAATTAATAAAAATCAAGGCAAATAGAAATATATAGCTTATTTTGGGGAATGCATATATAACAGAACTTAATATTTAAGAATTTAAATATGGTTAAAATATAATCTTGACTTGTCCATGTCTTTAATAATGTTGAAAGCAAACCATTTAAGAGAGATATCTACTAAAGTCTATCTTTAAAATTTTCTAAGAAAAGCAGTGTGCAGTTCCCCCAGTTAAAAGCCATCCATTCCATCTTCTTTCTAACCCACTTTTCTGGTGTGATTTAATTCTTTCTTTCTTGACCTTTACTCAGAGGAAACAGATGAAGTAGGAAATAACTGCTTACTGCCACTCCTACAATATCCCTGAAATGTATTTTGGCTTGTGACCTTTAAATTATGGGGATAAATAAAATGAATCACATCTCTTCTTATGGACCTTATCTGTGGGGTCAAGATATGTTTGCTTTTCATCTGTATGGAAATGATTTAGGCTGTGATTGCCATGGAATAGGTGAGGTCAGGTGAAGAATGGCCCGTTGCCTGTTGAGTCAGGCAGGAGACAAAACAATCATCTGAAATGGAAAAGTTAAGAAGTGGTAGATTATTTGTGAGAGAGATGGTGATTGCTGATGGTCACTTGCCCTCTGTGGGTGGGAGGCAAGGTGTGAGGACAGCATGAAAACGCCTGGGCAGAACACTGGGAGCTTACCTGTGGGTGACAGGGCTGTAAGAATAGGGCTTAAAGCTGAATAAAATGCCTCAGAAGTCCCATGACATTTTATCTCCCACTAACAAAGGATTTTGGGTAAACACCATTTTAACATTGAAGATGATTTTTCCCAATGAAAATTCACAGGCACTTTTAGAATTTCATCTGCCAATGATTTTTGTTTGATGAATTGAGTTCTAATCTTACTTTCAAAAAATATAAGTGTTTCATAAAGCCTGATGGTATTTACAGAGATATAAAAGTTGAGAATCTAACCAGGGTTATCTGCTGTTTGAAATCAAGCATGATGATGTTTTCCTGTGAAATCCCTAGATCATTAACATTGCTTTAGTCAGCATTTAATAGGAAATGCATGCCTGTAAGATGAAAGTTAATTTACAGTTGAATGCTTCACTTCGGAGACAACTTGTCTGATTCAAACCCAGCATATTCTAAGCACATTGCCTGCTGCCTTTTCTTGGCTGTAGATATCGATGAGTGTGGGACTGGGAGGCATAGCTGTGCCAATGATACCATTTGCTTTAACTTGGACGGTGGATACGATTGTCGATGTCCTCATGGAAAGAACTGCACAGGGGACTGCATCCATGATGGAAAAATCAAGCACAATGGTCAGATTTGGGTGTTGGAAAATGACCGTTGCTCTGTCTGTTCATGTCAGGTTGGTATAAATAAAAAAAATTGTAATCATTTTTATTAGGATGTAGTTTGCATATATTTTAAGTGTACAGCTTGATGAATTTCAACAAATGCATGCATCTACTTAACCACTGTCATGTTTAGTAGAAAAGGACATTTCCATCCACTCAAATGTTATCTCTGTCCTTTCATAGTTAGTCCCATACTCTCAGCCCAAAGGAAACACTGATTTTGGTTACTGTAGGTTAGATTTCTTTATTCTAGAGCCCTATCTAGTAAGTAGTACTAGTCTTTTTTGGCTTCTTTCTCTCAGTATTATGTTTTTTGACATCCATTTATGTTCATTGCATATATCAGTAACCCATTTCTTTTTATTGCTGAATAGTATTCCATTATATGGAAATGCCACAATGTGTTTGTTTATTCACATGTTCGTAAAATTTTGTTGCTAACTATGCAAGTACTTCTGTAGTAACAATATCATATTTGAATGAATGCATGGATGAAGCCAAAATGGACATACTATGGCCTATAAGTGAGAACTATCTATTTGGATTATGTTTCAGTTTTAGAGGAATGTTCTACTTTGTTACCCTGTTGATAATAGAGATTTATATTATAGTTAGGTAAATAACTTTATGTACCGAGGGCTCAATTATTATGGCAGACATTGATAAGAGTGTGTACCAAAACTTAAGGTCTAATATGTCCCATAAACTTAACAATAGGTAAAGCTTGTTGACTACTAAATACAAATACATATGCCCTGATATAGACATAAGGACTGTGTAGTGGTTATTTCATGCTGGTCGTTTCTGGAAAATTTCTGGCCACGAAATTGGAAGTTCTCCAGCTTGGGTAATTTCTGTGTGATAACTACAAAATGTAACTTTAAATCTATTACACTGATGTTAGTATATTGAGAAATGGAGGCTTTGGGGAACTGCTTTCATTTTTTCCTTCTCATACAGAATGGATTTGTAATGTGTCGACGGATGGTCTGTGACTGTGAGAATCCCACGGTTGATCTTTTTTGCTGCCCTGAATGTGACCCAAGGCTTAGCAGCCAGTGCCTCCATCAAAATGGGGAAACCTTATACAACAGTGGTGACACCTGGGTCCAGAATTGCCAACAGTGCCGCTGCCTGGTGAGTTTAGCTACAGGAAGTAGAGGAAAAGTTCGGGCCCAGAATCTAACTAGGGAAACAATCTTGCCCTCCTGCATCCGCCGATAATCAGGACCTGGCCATAGTGCTGGCAGTTACAAAATGTGAACCTGTTTGGGATGACAAGATGGTAGGCATGCAGTCAGGACCTGTGAAGGCACATCCTAGACTACATGTGGTGTGCCATGACGTGTATGTCTTTCCAGAGCTTGGAAGAAGAAAATACTCTCCTAGCATCTGCAATCCCATTCAGCCTCGGTCTAGCAGCATTCATGAAAAATATCATTGTTTTGTCCAAATAGAACTTTTATTAATCCATTTCTATCAGTCATGCTCAGAATTAAAAACAAACAAAAAACAAAAAAAAAAACAAAAAACAGAAACAAAAACACAAGCACATACTTTTTTTCCCCCCTTCTAAATATTTTTACCATCACTGCTATTCTGGTGGCCACCCTGTTTTATACATGATATGGATTTGCAAAAAGTATTTATTAGAATATTAGAATTGAATGTATATGTTTATAAAAGCTTTATTGGAAGCAATAGGTAAAAAAGAAAATGAAGACTTGATCAAGAAAACACCAGTATTTTTTCATTTGACCAAATTTTTGTTTCTTTCTGGTAGTGTAAATGAAAAGGGAAATTGGTCTGTGTATCTTTATAGAAGAAAGTTTCACAGATGCTCCTTTTAAAGTCATGGCTAGTTTCCTTTCTATTTGTGTGAGGATATTTTGAAGGCAATGCTTTTTTTTGTTGCCTCCTTGTTATACTTTCAACCCAAAAATCAATTGAAAGAGCAAGGTCAGTTTTCTGTGCCTGAAGGCTGCTTTCATCTCCAAGACCATGAGATTCAGAATTATGAAGAAAATAGGAAACAGGTGAGAACTACATTTTAAAAAGATCAAATTCACACAATTTTCCCGTGTGGAATAAAGAAGACTGAAATCAGTTCCTGGTTGTTGTTGTTGTTGTTTTCTCCAAAGTCCCTAAACTGAGAAACATAAAAATGAACAAAGAAAACCTGACAAATTCCCTTCATATTTCAGTTTATTTTCTTGTAAATGGACAAAACTTTTTTTATGCAGAAGGGAATGAATGAGAAGGTAGAGGGGAAAATTTTTTAAATGAAAAAAAGCACCTAATACGCAAACCCTCTTCCATAGTAAATAATAATTCTTTGTCAGGGAAAAGATAAGAGCTTGTTTTATGAGAAAGGGCTGTTGCTTTTGTACATTGTTGTTCTTGTTTAATCCTTGAGCACTCTTAAAGTCCAGTTGCAGTATAGACCTCAGCACTGTGATAGGGCTTTTGTCGATTCCCTGCCAGATTCACGGCTGTGAAGGTGTGAGTGTAAATATCCATCAGATGAATGGAGTATTTAGTAAACGCTGTGCTCCCTCTCTCCCTGCCTCCCTCCATGTCCTCCCTTCCTCTCCCTTTGCTCTTGCACATCTGCTTTCTTTACAGCAAGGGGAAGTTGACTGTTGGCCTCTGCCTTGCCCAGAGGTGGAGTGTGAATTCAGTGTCCTCCCAGAGAATGAGTGCTGCCGGCGTTGTGTCACTGACCCTTGCCAGGCCGACACCATTCGTAATGACATCACCAAAACTTGCCTGGATGAGATGAATGTGGTTCGCTTCACTGGGTCCTCTTGGATCAAACATGGCACCGAGTGTACTCTCTGCCAGTGCAAGGTAAAGCCTATTAAATGCAAGTAGGGAGGGGCGCCTGGGTGGCTCAGTCGGTTGGGCGTCCGACTTCGGCTCAGGTCATGATATCTTGGTCCGTGAGTTCGAGCCCCGCGTCAGGCTCTGTGCTGACAGCTCAGAGCCTGGAGCCTGTTTCAGATTCTGTGTCTCCCTTGTTCTCTGACCTTCCCCCATTCATGCTCTGTCTCTCTCTGTCTCAAAAATGAATAAACGTTAAAAAAAAAAATTTAAATGCAAGTAGGGAACTTTTGGCTTGCTGTAACCCAGGGCTCCTCGATATTACTGTGCTCAACCTGGCCAATGGGAAGCATTTTATTTTTCCAATTTATTGTTCAAACAGAGGTGCTAGGAGGGCCACTCAGCTTTATTAGTGCCCAGGCTAACCACCCTGTGCATCCTCAAAGCACATTCAGGGAGAAGGAGGTGCGTGATCAAAAAACCAGAATGATCAGTTATTTATGTCACCAGAACGAAAAGAACCTACTCAAATTGCCCTAAGGTATCTAACTGTACACATCTTAAAAAAAAAAAAATCTACAACACAAACTTCACGTTTCTTCTTTCATGATGGAAGACAATATTATTTTATTGATTTTTATCTGGTCCTTTTATGAGGTCTGTGAGATATATTGACAAAGTAAATATATTACATTTTCCAAAGTGAAAATCAATATGGAAAAAATGGGCATATTTCTTGGTTCGTTGTGGTCAGTTGCATTGGGTTAAAAAATTTAAGATCTGTTGTTTACTATATTTTATTCCTACAGTTGGAGAAAAATCATTATAAAGATTTTTCTTCTTATTCTCATCGGAAAATAGAGCATGTGCCTTTTACTTCAATGAGAACAAAAATACAGATAATGTAGACAGTATACAGAGTTCATACGTACTAGAAGAGTTGAAAGCATTCTACTTGATTATTGTTCCTAAAAATATTTGATTTAGTGATCACTGTATTTCATAGTCATAATTTTTGAATCAACACTAAAACTAAGTAAATAATCTGAAGGCTTAACAACAACATAAGAAAGCAAAGATTCAGATTTTTTCCAACGTAGCATAGTCAGATAACTATAACTACACTGCTTTTTAAAATGAACAATTCCATTAATTTTTTTCAGTAGAGCAATTTAATTCAGATTCACTTGACACAAATTCTTACCAGAGTGGCTTGATGTCTTACCAGGACAAAGAAATATAAAATGCTTTAAGCTTTGAAATAGTATTATCTATTTCAAACCAAAATTTCTGTCTCTTTCAATCAGTGTAATTTTTGTCAATCAAGCAAAGCTTTTTGAGTGAACATTTAATGCGGTTTTTGAAAGTGCATTAGCAAATTTGAAAGTTACTGCTACTACTGAAAGTGACTAATGTATATGCAGTGCTTTAATATACATTTAATCTGAGTACATTTAGCAGTGCATATCTAGAAACTTTAGCATTAATAACCAACAGGGAAATACTTTCTGACATTTCATTATCAATTAAAGTTGAGTCCCTTTACTTTCTTAATCTAACTAAGACTATTGTTCCGAGAAGTGACAGCAAAAATATATACCAGGCAATAGGATGAAAAACACACCAAATATGGCTCACACAGATACTTCCAATAAGAAAAATGCATTCAGAAATAGCAAAACATGAAAGTGTTTTCTGAGTGAAGAGCATGAACAAGCTTGTCATTTACTGTCTTATAAACAACTAGTAGGATTTGGGGGCTCATGATAGGAATGTATTTCAGGAAATGTATTTTAGATTAGTTTCATTTTTTGACAAATAAATGCAGATTCTCAGAAGTTACTATTTGATGCTATTCCCGTTTTCCCTCATTAAATATGAGTTATAAAAATATGCTCTATTTTACCAAATCTGTCCCAAATACAAATTTTTATTATGTATATTTTATGTTATTCTAAAAATAAAATGTATGCCAAACAGGCTCCAGATATTGCATTGGAGGTGAGCGCTTTTCACAATTTGGGGTTTTCAGAACGCCATTTTTATTTATTATCTCCCTGTCCTACCCACCCTATGAGTTATTTGAATATTTTAGTCAATGAAGACAAATTGTGCTGGTATTCTGCTGGTGCCAGGGTTGTAATGATAAACAAAACAGACACAATTGTTCCTGGAAATTATTGCTTAGCACCTTATTGTCTAGAGCTGTACCATCCAATATGGTTGTCCATAGCCAGATGTTGCTATTTAAGTTAATTAAAATTAAATAAAATTAAAGCTTCAATTTCTCAGCCATGGTGGCCACATTTCAACTGCTCAATAGCTATATTTGGCTAGTGGCCAAATATTAGCACCTATAAAAAAACGTTTCTGTCATCACAGGATGTTCTGCTGGACAGCACTGGTCTAGAGATGAAGAATGCAGCGTCTAGAGTAAGGCTACCTGGATTCAAAGCCTGGTCAACCACACTAGCAATGTGACTTCAAGGGATGTTCATTAATTTCTCTGTGGTTCAGTTTGCTCACCTGAAAAATGAGAATATTAATAGGGATAATTTTAGTACCTACTTGGGATGGTTACTATAAGAATTGAAAAGATCCATAAAAAAATTTTTCCTACACATTTCATATACAGAGTAAACATTCAATGTTAGCTATTATTGGTGGTGGTAGAGTAAATAGATAGTACTCAGGTTATGAAACAGATAAAGATGACATTCTAAACTGTGATGGATACTCTGAAGGAGACGTGCACTGTGCTAAAAGACTGTACAACATGTGTACCAGTTCTCTCCTTAGCAAATGACATTGAAGATAAGAACTGAAGAATTAGGAGTTGGCAGAGGGGAATTTTTTAAAGATGTCTTTTTATTAAAGATGTCTTCAGTTTTAATTTGCTTAGGAAAGAAAGGAAAGAAAGAAAGAAAGAAAGAAAGAAAGAAAGAAAGAAAGAAAGAAAGAAAGAAA
>NW_024412407.1:9895893-9965505 GCF_014898765.1 Herpailurus yagouaroundi
AAAGAAAGAAAGAAAGAAAGAAAGAAAGAAAGAAAGAAAGAAAGAAAATTCCTCCATTCAGAAGTTAAAGTCTTGAGTCAAAAATGAATTACTAAGGTTGCTTTTCCTAAATCTAAGAGAGACCACGAATCCTTTGATGGGTCAGAGTAAGCTTTGAGCTTCAAACAATAAAGAGAGATGTGTCCAGTTGAGAAATAAATAGGAAGGGAGGAAGAGTTAGAGGGTAATTTCCTTTAGTAAATAATTACCAAATAGACCACTTGGAAACTGGAAACCAGGGAGCTACTTTTAATTCCTGGGGAGACTCTAGATGTAATACTGAAATAACTGAGGTATGAAGAAAATTAGAGTTTTATAAGGATGAAGGTCCTAACTTCCTAATCATTATCAGAAACAGCAGACTTAAAGTTTTGAAAGTGGACCTCTGTACTAATATTAGAATAGATAACTAGATCTATCTATGGAAACAAATGCCCCATAAATGAGAACGTTAAAATGAAGATTTTCATGTATGATCAGGAGAGATTTTCAAATCAATAGAGGAAGAAAGGATTATTCTATATATATATATTGGAATATCATATGCCAAAATCAATTCTACATGGAAGATATGTTAGATATGAAAAATAAAAAGAAAATGTAATAAAATATTAATCAAAATTCTGGAAGGGAGATGCCTTTTCTAACATAAAAGTGATAAAATATACCTCAAGGGAAATTTAGAGCATCTATCGGTAGACAAATAAAATTAGCAAATTACGAAGTCACAACTAGAGACTGGAAAAATAGTCTTCCAGAACATATGATTTCTTTATTAAATTAAAAGCATGTAAAAATTAACAAGAAAAAGCATTTATTTCCCATAAATAAATAAGCAAAGAATGAATAAACAATTCACTAAAAAATGCAGCTATTAAAATAGAGATTATACAACCTTTAAATTATTAAAATTCTAATGTAAACTAACATAATGAGTTATTATTTTCACATACTACAGTAAAAAAAAATTCACAATAATTTCCAATGCTGACAGCGCCATAACTGGAATTATAATTCTTATTTTTAGTGACGTTGAAAAATACATGTCAACAGCTACACATACACCTCTTTGCCTACTCTCCATCCCAACTCAAACATCATTTGTCCTATTAATCCCAGGTCTAAGAATATAACCTAAAGAAGCAATCTAAAATATGGAAGATGCTATGTGCATGACAATTTTCACCTCAAAATTATTTGTCATATAAAATCAAGGAAGAAACCAAGGTCTCCAAAAACAGAAAAACAGTTAAATAAATTCTAGTAACTCTATATGATTCAATAGATCATATTATATTGTAATTATGTAATATATATAATTATATGATTATATTATTCAGCCATTGAAGTACTGCTTAAAAGAAAAACTAAGCTAAAAATATATAATATACAGTTTAATTGCAAGAAGGTTGAAAATAAAAGAGTATGAAAATTAATTCTATGAAGATATACTAAATTATTGATGGTAGTGGGATTTTTAAATATGTTAATTACTCTATATACATATATCTATAATCAATATAATTTTTAAGCAGATTAATATATTAATTATACAGTAAATGATTAATAAATGAATAAAAACTAAATATATTGAAATAAATAATATTAAAATATACTATACATATGTGATATATGAATATATTACTGAAAATTAAAAGCCAACTGTCTTCTAATCTTGATATGTTGGGTTTAGCACAAAAATAGTGACAATGACTTTTTTTATAACTTTTTAAAAATACAGAATAAATATAACCGGAAATAACAGGGTGTTAAGAAGGGGCACCTGCATGGCTCAGGTGGTTGAGTGTGCAGCTCTTGATTTTGGCTCAGGTTATGATCTCACAGTTCATCATATTGAACCCTGCCTTCAGCTCTGCGTTGATGATGTGCAGCCTGCTTGGGATTCTGTGTCTTCATCTTTCTCTGCCCTTCCTGCACTCTCTCTCAAAATAAATAAATAAACAATTTTATTTTTTATTTTTTAAAAATATTTTTAAATATTTATTTGTTTTTTGAGAGAGAGAGAGAGAGAGACAGAGCATGAGTGGAGGAGGGGCAGACAGAGAGGGAGACACAGAATCTGAAGCAGGTTGTTATGTGTTATGACAGCACAGAGCCCGATGTGGGACTTGAACCCAGGACTGTGAGCCAAAGTTGATCACTTAACCGAGCCACCCAAGTGCCCCAGTAAATAAACATTCTTTTTAAAAAAACAGGGTATTAAGGAAATTTACTGTATACTATGTAAAAATAACTAGTTTTTATAATTCATTATAATAGTAGGTTGTTACTATTCCTAATCAGACTCAATTTCAGTGGATCACCTTTGATTTTAGTTTTTATCAAGGTAATATTTATTATAGTGAAATGCATAGCTATTATGTGTATAATTTGATGAGTCTTATAAATCAAAATATAGAATATTTCTAACACTCTAGTGAGTACCTTTTTATCACCTTCCAGGCACTACCTACTTACCATAGCAAACACCATTTAATTTCATTATAATAGATTTATTTTGCCTTTTAAAATTTCATATAAAAGGAATTACACAGAATGTACTCTTTTATGTCTTCTGGTGAATTAACCATTTTATCATTATGTAATGCACTCCTTTTCTCTAGCAAGGCTTCTAGACTTGAAGTCAATTTTTTCAAGTATTCATTTTATTTGGATCCATCTACTTTTAACCTATCTATGGTTTTATATTTAAACTGCATTCCTTATAGTTAATGTGTACTTAGTTCTCATTTTGTTATCCAGTATGACAGTCTCTGTCTTTTAAATGAAGTGTTCGGTCTGTTTACATTTAGTGTCATTTTTGGTATTGGTGGATGTAGGGCTACCATTTTGCCATTTGTTTTATTTTTGTCCTATTGTTTACATTCTCACCCCTCCATTTCTTCCTTCTTTTTATGTTTATATTATTTTTTTTTTAATTTTTTTTTCAACATTTATTTATTTTTGGGACAGAGACAGACAGAGCATGAACGGGGGAGGGGCAGAGAGAGAGGGAGACACAGAATCGGAAACAGGCTCCAGGCTCTGAGCCATCAGCCCAGAGCCCAACGCGGGGCTCGAACTCACGGACCGCAAGATCGTGACCTGGCTGAAGTCGGACGCTTAACCGACTGCGCCACCCAGGCGCCCCTATTTTTATATTATTTAAATTGAATTTTTCTTTTGGATTTTTAACTATAAGTTTTTATATTATTGTTTTAGTTGTTGGTTTAGAGATCACATTATATACCATTAATTTATTACCGCATAATAAGATTTACTATTATACTACGTCACATAAAACATAAGAACTTCAGCATAGTAGAATTCCATCTCCCTTAGCCTTTGAGCTATAATAATCATATATTTTATAGCTATGTACACTATAAACCATAAAATTCCATGGTATTATATTTGCTTTAATCAGTCAAATATCTTTTAAGGAAATTTAGGGGAAAAGAAGTGCCACATTTCATATTTATCCATATATCTGCCATTTCTAGTGTTCTTCATTTCTTCTCACATGTTTGAGTCTCCATCTGGTGTCACTTCCCTTCAGCTTTAATTTCCTTTAGCATTTTTCATATTGCAGATCTATTGGTAACAGATTCCCTCAACTTACATTTATCTTTAAATATCTTTATTTTTGAAAGATATTTTTATTAAATATAGCATTCAGGATTCACAGATTTGTTCCCAGCATTTTAAAGGTGATACTCTATTGTTTTCATAGTGAGGATTCAACTGTCATTTGTATTTTTGTCTAAAATATGTATAAAATATGTCTTTTCCCCCGTTTCCTTTCACAATTCTTTCTTTTTTAGAAGTTGACTACAATGTACTTAAATATGATTTTTGTGTATATCTTTATTCTCTTTGGTGTTTGTTGGGCTTTTTGAGTATCTAAGTTGATGTTTTTTTTCCATCAAATTAAGAAAATTTTGACCATGATTTCTTCAAGTATCTTCAAATATTTTCTCTCCTCCCTCCTATTTTTCCGGGACTGTGATTACTCATACGTTATATTGCTCAATACTATTCTTCTGAAGGTCACTGAAGCCTTATTTTTATTTATTTTTTTTTTTATTTTTATTTTTTTTTTAATTTTTTTTTTTTAACGTTTATTTATTTTTGAGACAGAGAGAGACAGAGCATGAACGGGGAGGGTCAGAGAGAAAGGGAGACACAGAATGGGAAGCAGGCTCCAGGCTCTGAGCCATCAGCCCAGAGCCCGATGCGGGGCTCGAACTCACGGACCGTGAGATCGTTACCTGAGCCGAAGTCGGACGCTCAACCGACGGAGCCACCCAGGCGCCCCTGAAGCCTTATTTTTATATCAGTCTTTCTTCTCTTTGTTTTAAAATTGGATAATTTTTATATTTTGTTTCAAATTTACTGACTATTGCTTCTGCCATGTCTAATCTGCTGTTAAACCGGTCCAAAGAATTTTTCATTTCAAATATTATACTTTCACTCCAAAATTTCCATTCAATTCTATTTATAGTTTTCTTTATCTGCTGAGATTTACCATCTATTTTTTTTTTTACCTCAAACATACTTAAAATGGATACTTTACAGTCCTTGTCTGCTAATTACTCCATCTGGATTATTTTTTAGTTATTTCTATTCACTGCTTTTTCTCTGGATTGAGTTACCTTTTCTTATTTTTCTTCACATATCCAATACTTGTTATGATTTATTAGATATTATGGATGATATATGGTATAGACCTTATGTTCTGTTAGCTTTCCCTGAAGACTATGTTTGTTCTAGCAGGTTCTAGCAGGTTACTGGCCAATCACCTTGCACTTATGAAAGCTTCATTTGACATTGATTACATGGGTCTATTCCAGGTTTACCAATAGGTCTAGGGTAAGTCTCTTAATCTTGAGACATTGTTTTACTCCCAATCATGGCCTTTTTGGGCTTTCAGTGAAAAACGTGAATTTTTTTATCAATCCTTCCTAACTTTGGAGGACACAAATTTTAAATACTGCTACCCACAGGAAGCAGCATTTGGAATCTCTGCCTTGGATCTTCCAGCCTTCAAGCTGCAACTGATTATTTCTTTAGTCTCTTCTGTAATTCAAAGACTTTGAAGTTGAGGAGAGTTTATATGCTGATTCACTTCCTCCTTTCTAGATATTTTCCTCTGAATTTACAACCCCTCTGGCAGCCCTAAAAGTTGTCCTCTGGTGTCTGGGGCCTATCAGATTGTGTCTTTCTGCTTGAGTTATTGTTAGCCTAAGCTGCACAGACCACAGAGTGCCGTAAGGGGAAATGCCAGGTAAAAATAAATCTCACACAATACATTTCCCTTCTTTCACAGATTGAAACCTCTCCACTGTCTGCCTGTTTTTGGTCACTATCTATTGCTTTCAAATTGTTATTTTTTATATTTTGTCCAGATCCTTTATAGTTATCTGTTGAAGGTTAGTTTTATATATAAGCAACTAGAACTCCAGTGGGATATTTTATTACTCATTCATGTATGAACTATGTTTCCCTAATTGAGGAGCTTCCAGTGGTATATGATTTGTGGAGCATTTATCTTGTTATAACAGAGACTATTGATATGGAATAAGAAAAACATTCCTGGAAGATTTTGGAAAATATACAGTCCCTTCCTCAAATATACTCATGGGAACCATAATAATGATTTTTTCCACCCACAGGGTTCTAATGCCAGCTTCACATACTCTTTGGTAGAAAGCTCCAGAAATTCCCTCAAAAGCCATACAATTTGAGGAAAGAACACTCTCAGGAACTGGTATATCCCTCATTTCATTGGGTCACTGGACTGGAAAAGATCGTGCAATGGTTATGAGCAGGATAACGAAACTTTAAAATACCACTAGAGATCCAAAAGATACTGAGATTTCCTCTGTCAGAATAAGAACTCTGCTCAATAAAAATTAAGAACAGAAGAGGATTAGCTTAAATTGATAATCCTGTTCTTGGAAATAGACTAGTTTTTTCCTCATTTGGTGTGCTTCAACAAAGTTTAAAGTATCAAAATCTTTTCTAAGTTTTATCTTATAAAACAGACACTTTTGATTTTATCATATTAAAGTATAATACATTTTTAAATAACCTAAAGTCATTTATCTGAGAGGAAACACGAAATAGAGGATGAATTTTGGAGTCAGACTAACCTGAACTTTAATCCCAGCTATACGATTCACTAGCTGTGTGATTTTGGACATGATATTTAAGCTTTCTGATCTTCAGTTTCTGAGTCTAGAAAGTGTGACTATTAATAGTGACCCATTGGGAATGGTGTGAGGTTGAAATCAGATAATGTATTTAAAGTGCCTGGCAAAGTGGCTGACACAGAGTATGCACTCAAGAAGTGGAAGGATATTATCATCTAATGGTTATAATAATATTAACATTATCATCATTATTAGTTAGCTGGCTGAAGAAAGTAAGAGTGTACCAAGAATTAAAAGAGTGAGATATTTTTTCTTTTTTGTAATGCACTGTATTATTTTGGTATTTTATTATACAAATTAATTATGCATATCTGGCCTTTCCCTGCTATTTTTCCTGCTTTATCTCTACACTGTTTTCTTCACTAACTCAAGATTCTCACCCAGACCTTTTTTCAGCTTCTTAACTAAACAAAACTCTTTTCCCTTTAAAGCCTTTACTTATTCTGTGCTTCCCTGTGCTTTTGGCCTACCCTTCCACACTGCCTTGAGGTCTTGGTTTAAATATCACTTCTACAGAGAAGTCTACCCTGGCCACCTAATCTAAGTCAATCTCATGACACCACCTAATTTATTTCTTTTCTAGCAGTTTTCACAATTTTTGATTATATGTTTACTTGGTATTTATTATTTTTCTCCCTCTAAAAAACTGTAAGCCCTGCTCCGTGAAGATAATGACCATGTCTGCATATTCATCAATATACCTAGGGCTCAATATATTCAATACATATTTTGTGAATGAATAAATTAGAGAACAAATGTAATCTAAGATGCCATGAGGTAAATAAAGCTAGTCTATGATTTGCCACAAATGACTGGGAATAATTGGTTCTACAATAATAGGGACATGAGAAGTGACTGGGCTATTGAACCTTAAGGAGTGCATAAATAATAAGTAAACCCCAGTTAGATTTATGTGTACCAATCAGTAAGTATGAGTATTTACTAATGGCTTAACAGCTTATATCATCCTTTTCTTTCCTTTTTTTTTTTTTTTCTTCTCTAGAATGGCCACATCTGTTGCTCAGTGGATCCACAGTGCCTTCAGGAACTGTGAAGTTAACTGTCTCACGGGAGATTTCTGTTTAAAGAATGTTCTTTCATTAAAAAGACCAAAAAAAAAAAAAAGTTAAAACTTAAAGTGGATGATTTGTGGGCAGCTAAGTGCAGCTTTGTTAATAGCTGAGTGAACATTCAATTATGAAATTTGTGAAGCTTGAGAAAATCACTAAAGGAAAATTCTTGGGGCAAAACGAGACTAGAATTCTGCTTCTACTGTGTCTGACATCACTGTGGTGGAAGAATGGGTGTGGAAGACACAGCATGACATCATGACCCCTGGATATAAAGCCTGAGCCCATCAGAGCTTTGAAAGCCTCTAGCTTCACTGGTGCAGAAAATTTTTCTCTAGATCAGAATCTTCACGAATCAGTTAGGTTCCTCACTGCAAAAAATAAAATAAAATAAAATAAAATGTAAGGCAGTGAATGAATTATATTTTCAGAAGCAAAGCAAAGAAGCTATAACGTGTTATGTACAGTATACACTCTGAAAAGAAATCTGAAACAAGTTATTGTAATGATAAAAATAATGCACAGGCATGGTTACTTAATATTTTCTAACAGGAAAAGTCATCCCTATTTCCTTGTTTTACTGCACTTAATATTATTTGGTTGGATTTGTTCAGTATAAGCTCGTTCTTGTGCAAAATTAAATAAATATTTCTCTTACCTTATAACATGTCTGAGTGTCTTGTTTAATGTGTTCGTTTTTCCCACAGATGCTTCAACATACAAGTTGCTTCCTAGTTCTGATGAAAAACTCCCACATGCTATCTCCAAATTGAAAGGTGATTTTCACTAAATTATATGTCTAAGTGGAGGATGTGACAGATACCTTCATTCTGCCTCTCTAGATGCTCTTGATCACCTTTTCTACCCTCTCTGTTTCCTGGGAGCTGATCTATGTAGACCATATTAATGGGTTCCCTTGTGCTCTGGGTTCTGGTCTGATTTCACCAATGGGGACCTCTGGCAGGGTCTCAGAAAGAGGTAAACTTGGGGGTTTTATTCTGCTGGCTCCCTTCCTGCCAGATCACTACCACGATTAGCAGTATCACCTCACTGAAGGCTCCGTCTCCTGACACATGGTCCCCTCTGACTAGCTACCCTTTCCAGGTTCTAATAACTTCTTCTCTTTGCTTCTTCTAGCTTAGTAAGAACTCTGGCTGTTTTGTTCTCAGGAGGTACCTGCCCTATTTCTTGTTGATTTCCCTATTTCCTGTCACATCTTTATGAATGGTCCCTTTGTTAAACTCTCTTTAATTAGGCAGCTTGTGTGTGCCATCTGTTTTCCGCCAGGGCTCTGACTGATACATCTAAGGAAGGGAGTATATAAGGATTGGGAATGTCTTGAAGAATTGGGCCTTCACATTTTGATATAAAAAAATTAAGGAATCCCAATGTTAGGAGGGACTATGACATTACATGGTAAATTTGTTGATATACTAGAGAATCTCAGGAGGAAAAAAGTAAACAGATTAATGACCCAATAAAAGATACATAATCCAATATTGCCCTATTCGCATGTTTTGCATTAGGGTGAAAAACAAACACAAAATTATCAAATTAAATTTTAGCTGCATAGAGACTTTTTTCTTTAAAGTAGAAAATGGAAATGGCCAGGATATGACCACCACAAGCTACAGAAATGGTTAAAGTGGCTTTTCACTATCCCTTCACCATTGCTAAGGAAACATTCTTACACTAGCTGAGCTGAAGGATAATTTATAAATGTCTTAATACTTAGGCATGTGTAATATTTATTGAATGTGTGAATTCAAGTATCTCTCTATATTCCCTGGATTTATCATAAATTATTTTTTCTTCTGCCTTTTTATATTTAATTTAAAATTTCAGCAGAGAACAGGGGTTTTTTTTTCTGCTGTTATTTTCTACGGTAAATAGCAACTTACTCTCCAAGAAGGTATTAATTTGAAGATATTTCCATGTGAGTTTTTCCTTATATGCATTTTGGATTTCATATTAAATCTTCCTGAAAAAATATATTTATTTGCATTAATGAGGAGACTAAGAAACAGTGTGTGCATGGAGATGTGTGTATGTATGTGCATACACGCACCATCTTCATCCATATACTCATATATTCACCACTTGGATATTTTATGGCTTTCGAAAGAGGAAAAAGAAGCAAGACTGGAATTGCATATTCCCAATTTGTTATAAACGTTTGTAGGGCTCTGAGCATTTTGGTGGTTTTGCAGAAGCCTGGTTTCTATAGACTGCTAAATGAAAGAAAACTCTTATAACACTGAAAAGAGGGAAAAAATAAGATTATGTTCTCCCAAAGACTATTAAAACAATGTGTTCAGATTGAATTTTTTCCCTTCAAGGTTTATACTGTAAAAAATAGATCCCTGGAGAAATACTGTTTACCCCAACAAGCAGTAATCAATTGCTTCTTAAGAACTTTTTTCTTTGAAAAAGAGGTGGTTAATGCCCTATTTCTTACTCTGGAGATAATTGGCAAAATGCCATAGTTGAATTATACCAACATTATGGGAAAGTGAGAGCTAAGAAGCATGAATTTAATCTGGGGGTACTTGGTTCTTTTCAAAGCATCTCTTGGTGACAATCCATGTTTTTTACATTTCTTATAGTTTCCCTTTTCTGAAAAGAAAAGCACAAGAATATTTAAATGTGATTCTTTGGTAATGTATGGCGATCCATATCATTTATCTCCCTTTTCGAAAGACTGCCATATTGCTTTTTTCCTCTGTCCTATATGCGGGTAAAGAGTGTCACGGGTTTGTTCAATTAGACCACAATATCATGGAACTCTTTCAACTAACTTGGTTATCCATAGCCAAAGTTGAAACACTCTATAATTGCCTTTAAAAAAAGGAATGGTATATCAAAGCTGTAAAACAGCAATCAATACTCTTGAGTATAAGAGTAGCAGAAGTTACTCATTTGAACAAAGCTGCGATTACATGTGCTAAATAAAAAATCAGCTTCAGTTCACTAAGCATTAGCTCATCTATCAAAGCTCCATGTTGCTGAACAGCTTGGAGTTCCTCTGAAGGTCAGCAGGTTCCAGAGACCTGTGCATGGCCGCAGTCCTGTTGATCTAGCACTCAAGCATCGATGAGACCAACTTTTTTTTAGAACAAGACATTTTGTTTTCATTTTTTCAAATGTAGAGTGTTAGTGGTACAATAGTAAATTGATCTCAGAGAGATTCCTGCCAAAAGGATACATAAGTGAATGCTTATGGTCTGTACACACTATTCATGGAGGTACCTGGACACTCACCCTCTGCACTCCCTTTGTTGCTGTGAAGTTGGCTCATTGTGTTCTTACTGACCTTTCATTATTGATGCACTGTTTTCTGCCCTAGAATTCAATATCTTCCATAAAGGAATTGTCAGCTCTTTGCAGAGTAATTGCCCTTACTTAATAGACCTGCAGGTAGAAGGGCAGGCGTGCCTTGAGCTATAGTGGCCCTGGATCTGTGATGAAATAAATTGACAAAGAAGAGAACCATTGGAGGAGTTTTGAATAAAATACTCTGAGCCGCAATTTCCTATATATACCTTGTATTTACCAGGAGACCATGGCAACTTCCTCCAAACCTTTGGTCTTTGTACCGGGATGAAATTGTTGTTTGTAGTGATTGTTTACTTGGCAAATACTGAAATTCTTTATTTTGAATGACAAATGGCATAACGTGTTACCATCACCACCAAATTATTGCATTTAAAACATGCTCTCTCATTTATCTCCACTGTTAGGTGCTTTAAAAAACACTCTGGGGGCGCCTGGGTGGCGCAGTCGGTTAAGCGTCCGACTTCAGCCAGGTCATGATCTCGCGGTCCGTGAGTTCGAGCCCCGCGTCAGGCTCTGGGCTGATGGCTCAGAGCCTGGAGCCTGTTTCCGATTCTGTGTCTCCCTCTCTCTCTGCCCCTCGCCCGTTCATGCTCTGTTTCTCTCTGTCCCAAAAATAAATAAACGTTGAAAAAAAAAACAACACTCTGGAATAAGAGTATGACTATATGTAGAAGTAGAAATGATACCAAATTTAATTTTGCGTAATTTTCTTTCTCTTTTAGAAATACCTAGCTATAAATAGAGAAAAAAGAAAAATAGAAAATAGAATTTTCTAAAAATATATATAAAGAATCCAGGAATAAATCTACCAAAAGAGATGCATGGCCTTATGGAGAAAATATAAAACCACACTGAACAAATATTTTTGGAGGCCCCACCACATATCAGACACTGCTCTAGGCACTGTATGAAAAGCCTACACTATGAGCCAATTTCACAGCAACAGAGTTGGTGTACTGCAGAGTGGGAGTACCCAGGTACCACAGTGAATAAAGTATGTACAGAACACAAGCATTCGTGGATGGATGGATGAATTGCCTTCTTATGGAGTTCACATTCTAATGGGGAGGAAAGAAAATTAACAAATACAAACATGCTATGTCAGGTGGGGATGAATGCTAGGAAGAAAAAATAAGCTGGATTGAGGTTGTGATACGGACAGGAGCGATAGTTTAGATAGGGTGTGCAGGAAGTACTCTTCTTGGTAAAGTGACATTGGAGCAAATACCTGAATGAAGTGAGGGGGTGAGTCATCTGTGTTTCTGGAGGGAGAGAATTATAGAGAGAAAAATGTGTGAACAGGTCTGAGATGGGACCATGCTTTTATGTGTCTTAAGAGGAGCAAGACAGCTGAGACATAAAGAAGATGTGATTGGAGGAGTAGCTGGTGACCATATCACATAGGTCTTCCCAGGTCAAGGTTAGTGATTTGTGTTTTCTTTTTAGTGAGATGGGAGTCATAAGAGGCTTTTGATCATAACTGTAACATAACTGGGCTGACAATTAAAAGGATCACATTTGCTCCTGCGTGGAGAATAGACAGGGGAGTTGCAGGAAGGGTGAGATGTGGTAAGTGTGGAAGCAGAAGATGTATTCATATGCAGAATACCGGACAAGATGATAATGATTTGATCTAGGTTGGTGAGAAGTGAGAACCAATGGAATGTAACATTAAAGAAGATCCAACTAAATAAAAATATAGATAGGAAGATTAAATATCTTTAAAAGATCAATTCTCCCCAGTAGTTCTTTTCTTTTTTTTTTTTTTTAAGTTTATTTATTTATTTTGAGAGACACAGAGACAGCGTGAGTCAGGAAGGGGGCAGAGAGAGGGAGAGAGAGAAATCCCAGGCAGGCTCCTCGCTGCCAGCACAGAGCCCAATGTGGGGCTCAAACTCACATGAGGTCATGAGATCATGACCTAACCAAAACCAAAAGTCAGATACTTAACTGACCGAGCCACTCAGGCGCCCCTCCCCAGTAGTTCTAATAAGAAAAAAATTTATGTTTAAAAATAGTTCTTTTAAGGTGATCCTAAACTATCATAGAAAAACAAATGGCCAAGAATACTTTAAAGAATTATATCTGAGGGGGCACCTGAGTGGTTCAGCCAGTTACCCTTCCCACTCTCAATATCAGCCCAGGTCATGACGTCACTGTTCATCAGATGGGCTCCACATCGGGCTCTGCACTGACAGTGTGAATGAAGCCTGCTGGGGATTCTCTCTTCTCTTTCTTCCTCTCTGCCCCTCCCCCCCTTCTCTCAGAATAAATAAACATTGAGGGCAGGAGAGACTTGTCCTACAACATACCAAGATGGTATAAAGCTGTAGAAATTAAGAGTATTGCTATAGAAATAAGACAGATGAGAGATCGATGTATATAATAGCATGAAGATCTCAGAAAACATCCCAAACATATATGGATACTTGATATGTGACAGAGGTTACATTGAAGAGGTGGGCCTGTGGAAATTGGTTGTGGAAAAACAAAAACATGTCCTTATTTCACACAAATTAACCCCACATAGATTAAAGACCTAAATATAAAAAGTAACACAAACTTATGAAGAAATTTTAGGAGAATGCTTTTTGACCTCAGGATATTTTATTTAAATTATTTTTAATGTTTATTTTATTTTTGAGACAGAGAGAGACAGAGTATGAACGGGGGAGGGTCAGAGACAGAGGGAGACACAGAATCGGAAACAGGCTCCAGGCTCTGAGCTGTCAGCACAGAGCCCGATGCGGCGCTGGAACTCAGGGACCGTGAGATCATGACCTGAGCCGAAGTCCGACGCTTAACCGACTGAGCCACCCAGGTGCCCCAACCTCAGAATATTTTAAAAGAGACTCAAAAGGAATATATCATAAAATTATGGTTAAATTCTACTGTATGAAATTGATGAAAAGACCAGGCAGAGGCTTGAAAAAATATTGGCGTTATATATAACCACAAATGACTGGTAACCAGAACATATACACACACATACACTCACTTCTAAAAAGAAGAAAACTGCAGCGGTGTCTGGGTCATTCAGTTGGTTGAGTCCAACTTTGGCTCGGGTCATGATCTCATGGTTCTGTGAGTTCGAGCTCCACACTGGGCTCTGTGCTGACAGCTCCCAGTCTGGAGCCTGCTTCGGATTCTGTGTTTCCCTTTTTCTCTGCCCCTCCCCAACTCACAGTCTGTCTCTGTCTCTCTCTCTCAAAAATAAATAAACATTAAAAAAGGAAGAAGAAAAGTGCAAAGTATCCAAAGAAAAGTGAACAAAAGACATACACAGGTATTTCACAAGAAAAGAAACCCCAAAATGACTACTAAACGTGAAAATTTTCTTGGGCTCCCCAGTATGCAGGTAGGTTTATATTAAAACCATATTGGCAAAATTGAGCTAAAAATTAATAAAGTTTGAAAGCAGGATAACACCAATTTTTGGTGAGAATGTGAAACAACAGGAACTCTTACACAGCAGTAGTGGTATTATACATTACACAAACTCCAAACCACTTTGGAGGGCAGTTTTGCAATAGGTGAAGTTGAGGATATGCACCCCTCATGCCCCAGTGTGTACTCTTAAGTACATGATCAACACCCGCACTGTCCAAAACAGTAGCCACTAGTCATTTGTGGCTATTTAAATTTAAATTAATTGAATTGAATTAAATTAAATTAAATTAAAATTCAGTTCCTCAGTTGCCTGAGCAACTGTGCCTATTGGCTTATCTACTGTATTGGACAGCACAATGGTAGTTCTATCATTACAGAAAGTTCCATTGGAATGGCACTAATCTACAGAAATTTTCATACACATATACAAGAAGACATGTAAAGGATACTCATAGTAGCATTATTTGTAATAATGAAATTCTAGAAACTACTCAAATGTCAATCCGTAGGATCACTGATAAACAAACTGTGGTATGCTTATATTTTGGAATCTTCTAGAACATGAAAATGAATAAGAACTACATATAATAACATGGATGAATCTCAGAAACGATGTTTAGGAAAAAAATCAAGATGCAAAAAAATACACATATATTACAGTGTTTATATAAAGTTTTAAAATGTGCAAAACTTTGTATTATGTCTTAATATATTTATGCAAGTGTAATTATTTCAAAGTGCATGGAAATGACAGACATCAAATTAGGATAGTGGCTGTCTCCGAGAGGTAGCAGAGAAGTGCCGAGTATACAGGATATGTAATTGTGTTGGTAATATTTGTTTAACATTTTATTCTGCACATTTCAAATATTTCAAATAATGTTGTCTATTGCTGACATTCAGGTAAATGAATTCACAAATTGATTGAATTAAATAGAATTTACATTTCTATATCCCAAAGGAAGCCAGTTAGTTTTTGACCGATATGTATGGAAGTCACAAGATTTGTGCAAGTAAGGCTTTAGACAATTATATATGGTAATAATGCCTAAAAGGTTTCTATTTCTAATAATTTATGTAAACAAATATAATATTTCTCCTTTAACACAAATAATAAAAGAAAAAAACATGACCATGATCTCACCACTATTTTGATTATTTGTTCTTGGCTCACATGATTACATATTTTACATTGTTGCTGTCATGGTATCATTTTTATTTTTACCTTTTGCATAGCATTTTATTGTAAACAATTTTTATGTTATTAAATGTTCATAAAACTTTAATGGCCTGTAAATGTTTCATTGATCTGTTGGAAATGTAGTTTATTTCCTTCTAACTTTTTTCTTATTATGAATGCTGCTACAATTCATATCATGTAAGTTATCTTTAGACTATATTATCAAGAAGAGATTTAATGAAGCAAGTTATGAACAATTTTAATGACATGGTTTAGCTTGTTTTATTGCTTGTCTGAAATCTGTACCAATGAACAATGCCACTGGCAAAGTTTAGGATTCTTTTTAAAATATCTTGTTGTATATTACCAATTTAATTTTAGTCCTCCACTATTTTTTATAGACGTAAAATGGTATATTACTGTTTTAATTTGAATTTCTTTAAATAACTGTGAGGTTAAATTTATGGAGGTATTGTCATTTTTTTCCTTATGTTCTTTCTTCATATAACTTTTCTGCTTTGATGTTTTTCTTATAAGTCAGAATTAGGTAGTTGTGTTTAACTGTTAGAGATCCTTTGACATAGTTTTGCCAATGTCTTCCTCCGTATATTATTTTTAGTTTATTTATTTTTATTTTTAATTTTTTTAAGTTTATTTGGAGATAGTGAGAGAGAAAATGTGAGCAGAGGAGGGGCAGAGACGGACAGACAGAGAATCCCAAGCAGGCTCATCTGTCACAGCAGAGCCTGATGCGGGGCTCAAACTCATGAACTATGCCATCATGACTTGAGCCAAAGTCAAGAGATGGATGCTTAACTAACTGACCCACCCAGGCACCCCATTTTAATTTTATTATAAAGATTTTTAATATGTATCATAGATGGTTGCTTTAATAACCTCTTGTATTTCTTCAAAGTCAGATTACTATAATGCAATTAGCTCCTTGAACACATCCAGAAATGGGACACTCACCACCTGCAGAAACCACACATTCCATTTTTGAAATTCTCTATTTGAGTTCTTCTGAACATCATTTGAAATCTATCTTCCGTAAATTGCAACTTCACTTATGTCACATTGGTCCTAGATCTACTCATTGGGCCATACTCACAAGCTCCTCTTCAAATATTCTTCTAAAACCCTCTACTTCCGGTATTACATTTCTCCAGGTCACTCAGTCTGTGCTCAGAAAGGATTTGAGCTGTTCTCTTCTAAATGTTCTCCAGTTGTTCATAGTGCCTGCATATGTGTCATGCCCAAAACCAAGCACCACATTTCAGGAGAAATGTCTTTAGCCAAAGACATGCTTGGTTAAGAAGCTGAGAATATAAACTGGGACTCCTTCACTGGATTTTATCTTACAAAGAATAATAACAACTTTCTCCCAATTCACCAAGTGATGTCTTCTGATATATTTGAAATTCATAAAAACTTTAAAATGCTAACTAAGAGAACATTTATATTCAAATTGTATTCTCCCAAATGTGTTTACAAAATCATCTTTCTAACAGCATATTCAGTGCTGTGTAAAATCAGATTCTATTTGGTGGTATATTACTATTCCGTAAAGAATCCACTAGCATGTATTTCCTACTTCAAATTGAATTTTTCTAGTAATTTGGGCTTTTCAACTATAGTAAATACATTTCTCAGTGCAGGACTTCGTGCATCATCTCCTCGTTCTAAATGATATGCCAAAGGAAGACAACTTTGCCTTGCTCTGAATAAAACAGCTTGATTTTTAGTAATCTGAATCATTTCAACTGCAAAACCGAGCCAATAGAAACAGAATTGTATCACTTTGGTTAAATTCTTACTTGACATAAAGCCGGACACAGTAGCACACTTCACTGAGTGGCGATTAACAAGAAAGACAGAATTATTGCAATTGACACATTTAACCTATGTTTTCTGAACATCACTTTTTATTCTGTTGGTCACATAGGTTAACCAACCCAGAGTTTTGTTTTACCTTCTTTTTTTTCTTTAAGGAAACTGCTTCTTTTTTGATGTTTATCAAATATGAACTGTTTTGTTTATGTATTACTTTATGTGTTTTTTTAAACATTACTTTTTTAAAAAGTCACTCTCCATGCGATTACTCTGTTTGGTAACATCACTTTGTCATTATCCTGAGGGGAAAAGGACTATGTCAGCAGGTCTGCCCCAAGCCTTAGACTGTGTTTTGCTGCTTGTTGTAGTACCAGGACAGGATCCTAGGAAAGGGACTAAGCATGGAAACAACAAAGTATGTGGAACCCTCTTAGCTGGCAGCTTCTCCTTTTTTAAAAAATTTTAAACGTTTATTTTTGAAAGAGACAGAGAACTTGAGTAGGGGAGGAATGGAGAGAGAGGCAGACAGAGGATCCAAAGCGGGCTCTGTGCTGACAACAGAGCGCCTGATGTGGAGCTCGAACCCACAAACTGTGAGATCATGGCCTGAGCCGAAGGGTTCTCAACTGACTGAGCCACCCAGGTGCCCCTTCTTTTTTTGAAAAATAGTCTTCCTTTTATATGCTTTATTTCCATTATGTAGAATAGCTTTCACTTACTCTTCTTAATAAACTACATTTTTCTGCAAAAATTTAGATAAGATGCTAAATCCTTATCCTCTTGATCCATTTCCAGTAAGATATTCTCCTCCTCCTCCACCTCCTGATTACCTTGCACTTGTTACCTTGTTCATCCTACTGAATGTACCTTAAGGCATGATTCATGTTTCACTCATCTTTTAACTTCCACACAGTGTAGTGGCTGGTTTAGAATAGAATCTTTATTAATATTTTTTATGCTCTAGAATTTTTCATCTTTATTGAGGTATAATTGACAAATAAAATTGTAATATATTTGAAGTATACATCAGTATGATTTGATACACACACACACACACACACACATAGTGAAAGGATTCCTACCATTTGGTTAATTATACACTCATTATTACAGTAATATAAAATAATATATATTAATGTATTAATAATAAAAAATATATTTGGTGACATTTAAGTCCTAATCTCTTAGTAAATTTCAATTACACATTATAGTATCACTAAGTATGGTCACCATGTTATACATTAGATCCTCAGACCTTATTCATCTTATAGCTGAAAGTCTGTACCTTTTTACCTACCTCTACCTATTTCCCCCTACTCCCAAGCCATGGCAACCACTTTTCTACTAAGAGTTTGACATTTTTTATTTTAGATTCCACATATGGTACCATGCATATTTATCTTTCCTTATCTGGCTTATTTCACTTAGCATATTGCCCTCAAGGCCCATTCATGTTGTCACATATGTCAGGATTGCCTTTCTAATGGCTGAACAATATTGGAGGATATATATATCTGTATCTATCTATCTATCTATACAGACACCTGTATAGATAGATACAGATATAGATATAATATCTTCTCTATCCATTCATCCATTGACAGACATATAGACTATTTCCATATCTTGGTTATTATGATGCAATGAACATGGGAGTGTGGGTATCTCTTCCGTTTTCATTTCTTTTTTTAATTTTTTAAATGTTTATTATTGTTTAAGAGACAGAGACACAGCGTGAGCGAGGGAGGGGCAGAGAGAGAGGGAGACACAGAATCTGAAGCAGGCTCCAGGCTCTGAGTGGTCAGCACAGAGCCCCACATGGGGCTTGAACCAATGAACCATGAGATCTTGACCTGAGTCGAAGTCAGATGCTTAACCAACTGAGCCACCCAAGTGCCCCATCTTCTGTTTTCATTTCTTTTGGATATATACACAGAAATGGGTTTGATGGATCATATGGTAGCTTTATTTTTAATTTTTTTAGGTAACCACCATACTATTTTCCATAGTGGTTGCACCAATTTACCTTTCCCACCAGCAGTGCTCAAGAATTCCTTTTTCTCCACATCCTTACCAATATCTCTTATATTTTTGGTAATAGTCATTTCAACAGGTGAGAAATAATATCTTAGTGTGGTTTTGATTTGTACTTCCCTGATGACTTGTGATATTGAGTGCCTTTTCATATACTTGTTAGCCATTTGTATGTCTTCCTTAGAAAAATGTCTATTTGGTTCTTTCTTGGAAAAATGTCGTTGTTTAAAATTTATTTATTTAAATTCAAATTACTTAACATACAGTGTAGTATTGCTTTCCAGGTAGAACCCATCACTTACATATGACACCTAGTGCTCATCCCAACAAGTGCCCTCCTTAATGCCCATCACCCATTTACTCATCTACCACATACCTCCTCTCCAGCAACCTTCAGTTTGTTCTCTGTCTTCAAGTCTCTTATGGTTTGCCTCCCTCTCTGTTTTTACCTTATTTTTCTTCTATTCATTTCTAATCAGAATTTTTGTGTTCTTTGCTATTGAGTTGTGTGAGTTCTTTATAGAATTTGGATTTAACACTTTATCAGATACATGATGTACAAATATTTCCTCCCATTCCGTAGGTTGCCTTTTCTTTCTTTCTTTTTTTTTTTTTTTTCAACGTTTTATTTATTTTTGGGACAGAGAGAGACAGAGCATGAACGGGGGAGGGGCAGAGAGAGAGGGAGACACAGAATCAGAAACAGGCTCCAGGCTCTGAGCCATCAGCCCAGAGCCTGACGCGGGGCTCGAACTCACGGACCGCGAGATCGTGACCTGGCTGAAGTCGGACGCTTAACCAACTGCGCCACCCAGGCGCCCCGCCTTTTCTTTCTTAATAGTTTCCTTTGCTATGGAGAAGTTTTTTAGTTTGATGAGTCAAACTACAGCCTTTGCCATTGATGTCAAATTCAAAAGTCATTGCCAAGACCAATGTCAAGGCGCTTACCCCCTATGTTTTTTTCTAGGAGCTTTACAGTTTCTGGGTTTAAATACAAGACCATAGTGCATTTTGAGTTAATTTTTTGTGTATGGTATAAGATAGGGTCCGGTTTCATTCTTTTGCATGTGGCTGTCCAGGTTTATCAGTCCCATTTATTGAAGAGACTATCCTTTCCTCATTATATATTCTTGGCTCCTTTGTCATAAATTAACTGACCATATATGCATGGGTTTATTCCTGGGCTCTGTTTTCTATTCCATTAATCTACATGTCTGTTTTTATGCCTATACTATACTATTTGGATTACTATAGCTTTAAAATATATTTTGAAATCAGGAAGTGTGATGCTTCCAATTCTTTCTCAAGATTGCTTTGGCTATTTGTGGGTTTTTGTGGTTCCATATCATTTTAGAATTGTTTGTTCTATTTCTGTAAAAAATGCCATTGGAATTTTCATAGGAATTGCATTGAATCTGTACATTGCTTTGGGTAGTATGGACACTTTAACAATGTTAATTTTTCCAATCCATGAGCATGGAATACCCTTCCATTTTATAAGCATGTTCTTCAATTTCTTTCATTAACATCTAAAGAGTTTTCAGTGTACAAGTCTTTCATCTCCTTGGCTAAATATATTCCTGGGTATTTTCTTTTTGATGCAATTGTAAGTGATATTATTTTTTAATTACTCTGATGGTTCATTGTTAGTTCATAGAAACAGAATTGATTTTTGTATATTGATTTTGTATCCTGCAATGTTACTGAATTCATTTCTTAGTTCTAACATTTTTTTGGTAGAGTCCTTGGAGTTTAAAGATAATACCATTTCATCTGTCGACAAAAACAATTTTACTTTTTCCTTTCCAATTTAGATATCTTTGATTTCTTTTTTGCCTGATTGCTCTCGCTAGGCCCTCCAATACTATGTTGAATAAAAGTGGCAAGAATGGACACCTTTGTTTAGTTCCTGATCCAGAGGAAAAGTTTTCAGCTTTTCATCATTAAGTATGACGTTAACTGTGGGCTTGTCCTATATGGTCTTTATTACATTGAGATACATTCCTTCTATATGCAGTTTGTTGAAAAATTTTATTATGAATGGATGTTGTATTTTGTCATATCATATGAATTTTATCCTTCTTTTATTAAGGTGGGGTGTCACATTGATTAATTTGTGTATGTTGAATCATCCTTTGCTTCCCTGGAAAAAAAATCCTACCCGATCATGGTGTGTGGTACTTTTAATGTACTGTTGAATTTGATTTTCTAATACTGTGTTGAGTATTTTTGTATCTATGTTCATCAGGGATATTAGCCTGTAATTTTCTTTTCTGCACCATCCTTGTGTTAGGATATTGCTGGCCTCATAACATGAGTTGAGAAGCATTCCTTCCTCTTCTATTTTTTGCAAGATTTTTTGAGAAGGATTGACATTAATTTTTGCATATTTGGTAGAAATCACCAGTGAAGCCATCTGCTTCCTGAAGTTTTCCTTTTGGGGAGGTTGGGTGCTCCTAAATCTGTTATTAACTGTGTCTTTCTTTGCTACAGTTTTGTGAGACATATGATTGCAAGCCATTTTGGCTATCAGAGCTAGGCAATCCAGGAGCCTGCCACTTGAATGGTAGCTGCAAAAGCTGAGCACCAGACAAGTGTATAAGCTCCTTCCAGGGAGATACTGGCAACTTGGAGTGGTCCTCAGGATGAGGGTAGGGGACAGACATAGGTGTTCACAGACTTCCCTGGCCTCTGGGGAGGATCATAGTCATCCTTTGGATGAATGTTAAATTAGAAGCCTGACTCTCTAAGAAGCTTTTAAAGTATACAAACAGTCCTCTTTCAGGGAAAGAATGGGAGAAGGGCATTTCTGTCTGCTTCCTCTCTGCTGAGCCCTGGGAAGACAGCTGGTTAAGACCTGTTTCTTGGGGCACCTGGGGGACTCAGTTGGTTAAGCATCCAACCCTTGATTTCAGCTCAGGTCATGATCTCACGGTTTGTGGGTTTGAGCCCCATGTTTGAGCCTGCTTGGGACTCTCTCCCTCTCTCTCTGCCCTTTCCCAGTTGTGTTCTATCTCTCAAAATAAATAAATAAAGAAAAAAAAAAAAAAGACCTGTTTCTTTGTTTGCTGCAGTCCTGTGGGGCACATGAACGTCATTCCCATTGGCTTTCAGAGCCAGGTGATCTAGGCATCTTTCCCTGGGTGACAGCCACAAATGCTGGGTGCCAGATATGTATGCAAGCTCCTTCCAGGGACACACGGACAATTTGGGGGTGAGCTCAAGGGACAGAGCAGGGGTGATAGCTACTGCTTTTTTCCGGTCTCAGGGGAGGACAGCAGTCAGCCCCTAGGTACCTGTTAAATTCGAAGCATGACCCTGAAGCAACAACTTCTAACAAATGCAGATAGGCCTCTTTTGGGAAGGGCTGAGAGAAGGACGACTTGTGCCTGCTCCCTCTGCTATAAGCTTTGGGGATACAGCCTTAGTGAGTCCTCTTGAGAAGTGTTTCTTTGTGTTTTGTGTGTTTTGTGTGTTTTAAAAGACATAAGCCATTATGTCCGTTAAAGTTAGGTGTTTGGGGGACCCATCCCTCAGGTGGGAGTCTTAAAAGTTGGGGTGCTTGATGTGCTCCTTGGGGAGGAGCTGGGAGTTGGGTGTTCCCTCTCAATTGTATGGTACTGCCACGGGTGGGGTTTAGTAAGGGTGTCTCAGCCTTTCCCAGCTGTTTCAATGTGGGTGATGTAGGTGTAGGATTGCTCAGCTCTTTTCTGGGTTTCCTTTAGAAGGAGTTGCTCTGTGTTTAGCTGAAGATTTGTTGTGCCCATGGAAAGAGATGAATTCAGGAGGTTCCTGTTTCTCCATCTTGGACCCCATTCTGCCTAAAGCTGGCTTCTAACTCAGGCCTTAGACTAAAGAAGAGAAAAAGAAGTTTTAGCTCACTTGGGGTCTGGAGAGTTGACTAAAAGTGGGTTTGAATCCAAACCCCCACCTAATGGGCAGAAAATAAATATTTTAGGCACACATTCTCTGTTGCAACTACTCAAGTCTGCTGTTGTAGACCTAATATATAAATACAGAGCATATGTTCTACAGCGTAATACAAAATGAATGAACATAGATGTGTCCCAATAAAATTGCACTGGCAGAAATCAATGGCAGGCCACTTTTGGCCCACTGGCCATAGTTTGTCAACTTCTGCTCTAAGGTATAGATACCATGGGAAACCTCCGATAGTAATGCACATGGCCTATTGGGCATTGCAAATTTTGTTGGCCCAAACAGACTTATTTTTCTATTTCTTATATGTAAACATAGAAGAAATTCATGATCAAAATCCTGAAAGCATTTTAGGAAATCCAGACTGAAGGAGACCCACATTTGCAAAACTCTAAATCTACATGTAGCCATGCTGCTCACCCCAGTCAAGTTTGCCCCTTTCTTCCCTCAGCCCCCAAACATTCTTCCTGTTCACCATAAACCAATTAAAATTGAGGGTCCATATCCACAGAAAAGCCTCTGCCTTTCTAAAGATCTACAAATGTCTTACTGCTGAACATGTTAAGACCTTAAGTTTCCAGAAACAGATTCACCAGGCATAAAAGAGCCAACCAAATCCAGCATCTAGGATTTTCTTTCCTTATTTGACATTTAGAGGAAAGTGAGTATATTTTCCTTAATCCCTGGGGGTGCATATCGTTGCCACTTAAGAACCCAGGGAGGCCAACTCAGATATCTTTTATCATCCTGGAAGCATAAGTATGCTCTCTTATAAAATGGAGTTAACTGTATTGCCTACCTTATAAAGCTTTTGTGAGGATTTCATGCTTATTCATGACTACTTAGTACAGTATTTAACATAATGTAAGTATGCAATAAGTTATTACCTATTTTTTGTAGTATTATTATTCTCCAAAGAGGCTGGTAGAAGAGCTTCAGTATTTTTTTTTTTTTTTTGGTTTTACAAAAAGCCACTAACAGCAGCCTAATACCACTAGTTTGCTACCAATTAGCCTGTTGAATTTTCTTCCCAAGAGATATTCATTTATTCCGATCCCCAAATGAGTCAATCCTTTCCCATTAGTGAATATATGCCATACTCCCTGCATTTCTCTCCCAGAACACATTGCATACATTATTTTTCAAGCACATAAATTTTCCTTCAGAGCCTCCTTCAGAGGCAGGTGCAAATCTAGCTAACCAGGGTTCTGGGAAATCTAGTCTTGTCCTAGCTCCTCTGGATAGCTGTATCAGAGGGAGGTCTCATGAGTGCTTCTTCAGCCAAAGCCCTGCAAAGAAACGTGAAGCGTCAGTTCAAACAAGTTTGGGAAAGATTGCAAAGCAACCTGTTTTCTACCCACCAAAACTGTAGGAGAGGAATAGATTTAGATTTCATAAAGTCTAAAATAGAAATAGCATCAGAATTCACCTCCTTTGTAGCAAATGAAAGATACATATCTTTATATAAAACTCTAAGAAAATATTGTCTATTTAGGGCCACTCCTTCCCACTGTCCTCTAGCGGGCCATTCTCCATCTAGCTGGACAATATTGGGCCCCAAGCCTTTACCCAATTCAAAGTGCCAGCTTTTGCAGGCATCTGGTTTTTAGTCTCTGTCCTTAAAGTTATCTGTGTCTTGTGGTTATTAGAGGGGTATTAAGACCAGTTATCCAAAATTCTCTGAAATATTCTGAAAGATCTGAAAGTTGTAAAAAAAAAAAAAAAAAAAAAGATAAACCAAGACTGTGTTGGACCTGAGCTCATATCCCTGCATTGTCATTTAGTAACTAAATTTTGGTGAGGCACACTTTCTTAAAAATGAGTATACATCTTTTTTTTTTTTTTTTTTTAAGTTTTATTGCTTTATCTTAAAGAGAGAAAGATACAGCACAAGAGTGAGGAGGAGCAGAGAGAGGGAAAGAGAGAGAATCCCAAGTAGGCTCCACACTGCCAGCACGGATCCCCATGTGGGGGTCCAGCTCCCTAAATGAGATCCTGACCTCAGTGGAAGTGAAGACCACCCCGGCCTCCCCAGAATGGGTATATATCCTAAGAACTCACACAGTGAGTTCTTCTTTTTCTTACTTATTTCTCCCTAGGAACATCTTTCAGGCCCACTTCCAGGGCCAGCGGACCCCTCCTGCGAAGGAGAGGGGTTCTGCCCACACACAACCATAGCCACGCAGGTGGCCACTAGCCTGGGAAGAAGGGCAGCAGTTGGGCAGTCCGGTACCCCCAAGGTAGGCCCCTCTCCCATGACTAGCAAATGCTTTCTCACCTTGGCGACGACCCCTCCAATCATCTACAAAGACGATCAGAGACCAGCTTTTGGGGAGCGGGTCTGCGGCCCGCGAACACGAGGCACGCGGAGCGCACGCCCCGCAGGCTCCTGCGGCTCGCTGCGCTACTTAAAGTCTGGCAGGGCGCATGCGTGTTGGTGGGACGACCAAGCATTTCCGGTAAGAGCAAGTAAGAGAGCCGAGGCGCCCACACGGACAGAGCGGTGGGCCGCAGGTGGCACAGCGCGCTGTCACCGGCTCACCCACACCAAACGTTCACACCCCAGCGTGCAGACCACCGGGTAACGCACAGCCTGCCCCGCAAAGGGGACACGTGTGCCTGTCTTACCAGCTCCACCCGCTCTGCCTATACTCCACCGCCAGCGGTGACCGAGGAGGCCCTTGGAAAAGGAAGCAGCACCGAAGGGTGCTGGAGCGCTGCAGCAGCACCACGGAGGGCCAGGGGCCACACGCTGCCACTGTCACGGCCACAAGCCGCGGGGTGGCAGCAGGGCCTTTCCCACCACAGGGAGGGCCACTCACAGTCACAGCCGAGAGGTAAGCGAGAGTGGCCCCTGCATCAGAGACAGGAGGGCCAAGTCCTGCCAGAGTCTGCCTACCCCCACCGCCCCGCCACTTGCCACCAAGGGAGGGAGGAGGGGTGGGGGTGGGGGGCCCTCTGCTGAGCCAGAAGAGCTGTTTCATTGGCCATGAATGTCCCTCTGTGGTCTGACCAGTCCGGGAGAGATAAAGGTGACCACACCTATGGGTACGCATGGTGAGTTCTTATTGATACTAATATCTAACATGCAGGGTTGTCGAGGAGACCAGGTAGGTAGTCACTGAGACTAGTGACTCGCAAAATAAATAAAACCAGAGAAAGTTCAGCATAGAACCGAATACACAGCTAATCCTGATATAAATGCGTTTGTGAGTTCCAAAACAAAACAAAAGGAATTGAAAAGTTATTCCTAACTTTTAAACCAACTCCCAGGTTATAGTCAACATGATGAACAATGCAAGGAAAGAGTGACAGCTCCCACTTTTAAAGTAGGCACTCTGCCTCCCTGGGGCCTGGTCAGTTCATGCTGTGCTGCTCTTGGGAGGGACGAAGTGACATCCACCTGGTTTCCTCTCTCTGCCACCTTCTGGATTGTACAGCTGTGGACAATATATGGCAATCTGTGGATTGGACTTTCTTGATCAATCCTAGCCACAGGAGGATCTGATGAGATAGTTTAAGAGTTTTGACCCAGTTCTCTGGAACTTGCCATCTAGTGACTCTTGTTCCTCCTCTGGATCTAATTTTTGGTTTACATATTCCTGAATTGTTTAAATTCCTCTCTTATACCTAAATTCCTGAGTCATCTCTTGTAGTATTTTCTCAGAATGTTTAGGTTTGGAGCCTTAAATTTTTCATTCAAATCTTCTCCCAAGGAGTAGAGTCTAAATGGCTGCTTAGATAGCTAGCTGCTGACTGAATACCAAAGCAGATTATGGCATGAATGAGAAATAAAACGTAATTGTTTTAAGCCACTGAGATTTTAAGTTGTCTGCTGCAGCACTTAGCCTAATAATGCCTACATTTTCCAGTGGAATTAAAGACTATGGCTTATCAGTAGGAAGGTGGTCAGGAGACTGAAAATCAGGAAGGTGTTATGAAAAGACATCTGCGAAAATCTGTTGCCAGCAATAATTTGGTAGGCAGACCATGTGCTTATTGATAGGTAGCGCTAGTGAAACAGGATAGAAAGCAGTGTTAGTAGAGTAGTGTTAGCAGTAGTTAGTGTACCCTTACCAGTGTCGTCTGCATTTGTCAGGGTATTATAAGAAAGAAATGAGCCTAGGAGAGTTGTCCACTTTGCAAGCAGAAATGAGAGAGAATAGAAAAAAATCTAAAAATGTGGGCCATTAAAGGGCTGGAAATGTCTGCATCCTCTAGGTCCCAAACAGTAAGTGATGTTATTGAGAAAGGCTTTGAGTGACCAAAAACCTCTGTTGAACAAAGGGATTAAGTCTTTCAGCTAACATCACATTCATAGTCATTTTTAGCCACCATTAAATTAAGAAAAAAACAAGTGGAGGAATTAGACAATAAAATCAAGCTGATTTGAGATTAGTGTCTGGAAAGCATCTTTGGATGTGGTTCCAGGCACATGGTACTTATTGAAACAAATTTGAAGTTTTGTTCATGAGGAAATTGCATGGCACATAAACCCATGAGGGTGCTCCAAGGGCGCTTGTAATTAGAAGGCATTGAAATAATCTTTAGAAAGACAGTGGACTGTCAAAACTCTGTATCCCCCAGGAAGTCACAACACACTTCAGCTGTGCCAAGGAGGATACGAGCTAAGGAAGAGCCTTACAACAGGTAGAGTCAAGAGGCCATGGAGAATAATGTGCAAGAGTTCCTTACAGGGAGCTGACCTGGGGAAGAATCAAGGTTCTTCTGTTCTCCAGGTTGGGAACCTTCGCAATATTTGTATAGCTGGATTAGCTCTGACCAATAATTGCTGTATTTCCCTTTTTACTCTTTCCAGGTGGAACTGTTTGTTATGATGGATGTCAGGGACAGATACTAAGCTCATAGGTCACAGAACTATGAAGAACTCTGAGGAAATATATATCACAGGTTAAAGGACATGCATTGCCCGAGACTCCGGATTGTGAACTGGAGTTTAGAAGTAAGGGACGCCTGGGTGGCGCAGTCGGTTAAGCGTCCAACTTCAGCCAGGTCACGATCTCGCAGTCCGTGAGTTCGAGCCCCGCGTCAGGCTCTGGGCTGGTGGCTCAGAGCCTGGAGCCTGTTTCCGATTCTGTCTCCCTCTCTCTCTGCCCCTCCCCTGTTCATGCTCTGTCTCTCACTGTCCCAAAAATAAATAAACGTTGAAAAAAAAAATTAAGAAGTAAATATAAGCTATATGTGGAAAAAGGATAAAATAAAAACTTGGTTACTGGAAAGAGCAGGCTATGGTAGAAAAATGTTCACCAATATCCACGTTCCCTTGTCTTGAACACACAGAAGAACTGTATTTCCCCGCCTGGTTAGATATAACCAGGTAATTGAGTTCTAGCTAATAGAATGTGGGCAGAAATAAGGTAGTCTAGCACCAGGCACACCTCACACAACCTCCTGCAGTAGAGGAATCTGAGACCTTAGAAGAAAGTTAGGAAACCATAGCCCACAGGCCAAATTTGGCTCACTGCCTACTTTTGTGCAAGCCAGGAACTAAAATGGCTGTACATTTTACAGTTATTAAAAAAGCAGAAGAATATTTCACAGCATTCAAAACTATATAAAATTTGAATCGCAATGTCATAAATAAATTTTATTGGAACACATCCACGCTCATTTATATATTAGCTGTACCTGCTTTTGCATTTCAGTAGCACAGTTGAGTGGTTGCAACCGAGGCCATGTGTGTTTGGCCCTCTTATTGCTGCACCCTGATGACTCAGTACACTATATGCCACACTGATGCAGTTATAACTGGATAGTATTTGGAAGGCTGTGCATATCATTGTACTCTGGCATTTTAGTTTTTTACTCTTACTGCATACTCATTAAGTCAACACAGAAAATGAGAAAAGTGAACTTCACATGGTGCACTTTTAAGGCCAAATGGAGTATGGATTATTTTATTATCAAATTATATGGCAAAGCATTGTGTTTTTTGTACCATAACCTTCTAGCTGGGGTCTAACAAAATAATACCCCCCTCTCCCAAAGACGTCCACATCCTCATTCCTCAAACCTGTGAATGTGTCCTTACATGTCAGAAAGGTTTTTATGGATGCTGTGAAATTAAGGGTCTTGAGATGGAGACAGATTTTAAAAATTTAATCTAGATACACTAGAACTTTATTTACAAATATTTGGGTTAATGGCATTTTGTTACATCAAATGAAGAGTGGTCTGAATAAATCCTGTCACAAAAGCACTAAGACCCACTGGAACCAACTTTGGGACTCAGGGTATAGCACCTCAACAAGCTGCAGTCTTCAGTTTGTGACTGCTACCCTATATCCCAATGAATGGTTTTTTTTGTTTTTGTTTTTGTAAATATATACACACACCAGCAGGTCATGGGCTCAATATGAGTCCCTGGTGATGCAACAGTGTAAGCAAAATGGGTCACTGTAAGTCTTTTAACAGAATATACTAATCTGTTCCAGGAATTTTGTTTGTAGAAGTGTTAAAGACAAAAATAAACATGAGCCCACAAATTAACCAAATTCTATTTTCTGCATGTTGCAGTTTTGGCTTTTATTTAACACTGACTATATAATATTCTATTACTACCACATGTTTACAACCCAGAAAGGCATATTTTTTTTTACTTTAGTGTTTATAAAGAGGGATTTAAAGTGCTTTTTTTTTTTTAATACAGCAGTTGAGCTCAGTGCATTTTATATAATATGGTGAGGTTTACCTATCCTACTACAAATAACTTCTCAATTCCCAGCCTGAACCATAAACGCAATTAGAAATCAATGAACAGAAGCGAAGAACTTGGTAAAACATAAATTTGTTGTCTAAAGAAATAAGATTGTTTCCCTGGCTATACAGTATTCTTTCAGTGGCCAAACCACCTAGTGCAAAGCAATAACTTACTTTGTATCAGCACCGATATTGAAACACCATTAGAAATACTTCCCCTTTTATAAAAAGGTTTATGCCAACATGACATAAAATGGCCCTTTATACTAGCAACATAAGAGATGTTTTAAACTGTTTCGTTTAAAATCCTGTAACAGCAGGCCTGCAGTTCCAGCTGTTCGGTTTGGAATCTTACCATTCCAGGAAGACGTTGGGACCATTATTACCTAGAGGTCCTGATGTTATCACAGTGGTCCTTATAAAACAGGAAGCAGGACAGCCAAAGATAGAGTAAGAAATGGATGATGGAAACAGAAGTTGGAGTGATAAGATTGCTGGCTGGGGACCATGAACTTAGGAATTCAGGAATCCTGCAGAGGCTAGGAAAGGCAGGGAAACAGGTTGTCCCCTACATCTTCCAGAAGGAACACAGCCCCCTCAGCACTTTGATTTTAGTTCAGGAGGATTCTGTTTAGCTTTCTAGCCTCCAGATATGTAGGATACTAAATTTGTGTTGTGTTAAATCACTAAGTTTGTGGTATTTTGTTATAACAGCAAAAGGAAACTAATGCAATATGTATTGATAATACCAGGTAATAAATATTACCAGACAATTAAATATTTCCAACTGACAGGAAAGCAATATCCAGGAAGTTAAGAAAATTTAAAACAAAATGTCTTTTCACAACATAGACTTTCTTCCCCAAAGCAAAACAAACTATGAGGCTGTAACCTAAGTAGGTTTCCCAGGGGCCTATTTGCTGGCCAAGCAAAGAAAGGTACTTACTGATGTAGTTAACTAAATTGTGTTGGAGAAGCTGAAGGAATGTATCTAGAGAAAATGAATTCAAAACTCTTACTCTTCTGATGAGAATAGTTCAAATTGTGGAGGATATTGGGAACAACATTGCTAGTTGATTGTAAAAAAACAAGGCAAATAATTTTAAGTAGTTTATCTTAGTTCTTGATGAGTAAATGTTATCTACACTATTCAGTTGTTTATTTGATGCCAAGTTTAAAGTTACTGAATCATCTTAATGAAGCCACTACAGGTGAACACATTTCCAGAGGCATTAAGGAAACATTTAGTCAGCACAACCTGAGGTAGAATCTGCTAAGATGTATTCCACCTGATGATGGCAAAAATATGTGCGGGGCAGTGAAAGGCTTAGTTGGACACATTCACAAAAGTAGTGAAAAAATAAGGTATTTAAAGCCTATGGTTTTTCATTCTATTATTCATGAGCAGGGATTTTACAGAAAATATTTGAATCTGTCATGTGCTATTGAAACACAAGTGCCAACAGTGTACTTCAGTTGATCTCATGGCTCTGTCCATCATCAGTCCCGTGAATTTTTTAAGAACAGAAGCTGGATATCCTGACTTGCCCTACCACAGCAGTTTGATGGGTTAGCAATGTTAGTATTTTATTGTCAAAACAGAGTCAAAATGGAAATTTTTCTGAAGAAAAAAACTGTACTCAGCCAGTTATCAAATACTGAATAACTTTGGAAATCAGCTTTTTTTCCCATAGTACTGAAAATGTTTAGTGAATTCAACCTAAAATTTCAAGGCAAAATAGCACTTACATGTGGTAAACATACTGCATGAGGTCATTTCCATAACAATTAATGTTCTTTGAGTCACAAATGATGTTGAACTGTTTTATTTACTTCCTGTGCTATAAATTTAATTGTTTTAATGTTTATTTATTTTTGAGAGAGAGAGACTGAGCATGAGCAGGGGCAGGTAAGAGAGAGAGGGAGACACAGAATCTGAAGCAGGCTCCAGGCTCTGAGCTGTCAGCACAGAGACCACCGCAGGGCTCGAACCCACAAACCGTGAGATCATGACCTGAGCCTAAGTCAGATGCTTACTCAACTGAGCCACCTAGGTGCCCCAGTCTATGCTGTAAATTTAAAACAAAACCCCAAATCTCCAATCCCATAGAAATTTTCAGTGATATGTTTTCCCAGCTCAAACAACTGTTCCCACAATGTTTTTTTGGTTTCTTAATGCAAGTACAAAAGAAATTTTCATATTTCAAAATCCATATAATCATTCAATTGAGGAGCTGCCTTCTAACCTTCAATCAGAAGTGATTAGTCTGCAATGTAATGACAGGTTAAAAGGCAAGAGAAAATCTAATAGTATCCTGAAAATGCCTTTCAAGAGAAGAATATGGTAAATTAAAATCAAACACTCATGGATTGATATCTATATTGGCAAAACTTATCCTTGTGAAAAGGTAAAATGTGAAAAACATCTCATTATATATCAGCATTAATTGATGAACTTTTGCAACATTATAATAAGGAAACTAATTTACACCTCCATGAAGCAAAAGTATATCCCCCAACAAAATAATTTCATTTTTTACATCAGTAGACATGTTTTACAAAGAGCTGTACATAAGAACTTGTTACTATTTTGAATTTCATCAAAGTAACATTTGGTGAAATTTGTTTTCTCTTGTGTTACATAAATATCTAGATAATAGCTTTGATTTTTGCCCTTGACTGGCAAATCTTAAAATATTTACTGTCTGGCCCTTTACAGAAAATATTTTCTAACCATGCTTTGGAAGATGGTGGAGTCATTAGATGCAAGGAGATGGAATTCCTAATCACTAATGAGGAAGGCTTACCACTGAACCCTCAACTGGATCATGACATGAATGAGAAATTACCCTTTACTGTGGTAAGCCACCAAGATTTGTGAGTTGTCTGTTAACAGCAGCCAGTGTTACTATGACTAAAACAATCTCTTAATTATATGATTGAGACTCACATTTAAGGAAACCTCAGAAACCATGAGTACTTCTAGGAAATACTTAAGTCACTTTAGGAAATGACTACAGATGCATTATTTTAGCAAAGTAAATCAGCACAGGGAATTCATCTTTCATTAATCCAGCCAACATTGTTTAAGGCACTGTGAGCAAGGTTATATGCAAGGTTGATTTGATGTTTCACTTTGAATTATAAATTCCCACTTATTTTTTAATTGAGCAGTTTAATACATTTAAATCAATAAATCGTCAGAAACCACATGCAATAATTTGTTCAATGGAATTCATTGCTCAGATAAAGAAAGAACATGCGTTTTTTTTCTGTCCTAAATGAGAAATTGCTCTTAAACTGTTCTGTGCTTGCAAACTAGAAAAGAATAAATTTTGAGGTTTACATGGGACATTACTTTGAAATATCCCCAGAGAGAACACTAGGCAAACTCCTGTATAAAATGCAGCCACCAAACAGTCAATATTTGTCCCCATTACATAAGGAACTAGAGAGAGCAAAACACTGAGAGAATTTTTTTTCTTCCTTTTGACATTGCAAAATGAACAATTACCTAAAGTGATAAGCATTTCACTTTCTTATTCAGACAGAGTACAGTCATGTTCATAAGATTAAATTATAAGTGTGGCTTAACATTTCTTTTAAAAATCCCTTGTTTAAAAAATATTTTCTTAATTTGCATAATATGACTGTGTATCCAAGATCTCATCCTGATAATTCTAATTAATGTCACCCAAATGTTCCTAAGCATGAGAATCACTCAGGGTGTTTGCTAACATGTCAGTGTTTGTGCCCGGAATTTCTGATGCATTAGGTATGATGAAGACTCAGGAGTGCACTTTCTTAGATTTACCTTGAATGGTAAATAGTATGTTGGATATAAGAATTGGATCACGCAGCCTCTCAATTTTACCTTCTTAGATTCTCTTGCAGCTAGGGTTCTGGCTGCAAATTGATTCCACTGTTTAGATGCACTTGCAGAAAATTTGGAAGGCAAAAGTAAAGTAGAAGCCATCTTTCTGTCCCCTGTTATCCATTTCTTTTCTCAAACATGATTGTTGTCATAGTTTTTCTCAGATAATGTTTCAGTGTCCATCATCCGTTCTTTTGTGGCCATTTCGGAGGCACTAACGGTGTTCTTTTTTCCTGGCATAGTTCCAGGGATGACCTATTATTCTAAAACTGTTCCTGGTGGCACAAACAGGAGACTACTTACATAACTTCCAACTATTCTGTAAGCATCTAATTCTCTGACTCACGTCAGTTTCTGCTTTAAAAAACTCCAAAGTGTTTCTGTTTCTTTAAGCTTTGACTAATAAAAAATATGACATCAACAACAGCATTATACAGTAGGGGATTCTAGACCAGCATCATGTGGATATCTTAGAAACCTGTTTTCTCATCATATAGGAATGTGTTTATGAGAAGATTCGTTAATGGCATCAAGATACTGTTGAGTTTTCTTGATTGACACTTGGACCTACTGCTACTCAAGTCCACCCTTTCCCCCCACCAACTCAACACACACACATCAAAGGACCAGGGATCACAGTAAGCCCTTTAACCACTGCTCCTGTAGGTGGAGATCTGCTTTATTATCACATTGCCTACAACAGTGCCTGACAATCACTTATAATTATATAAGGAATTCAATACATAGGCGATACAGATTTATTGAATAATGAATTAGTCTAATACAGGTCTAAAGGAGTTATTGCTTTTTATCAAGGTGAAGCTTCCAGAGCCTTGTCTTGCCTCGGGGCTAGAATGATATATTAAAGAAAAAAAAAAAAAGGATCTAGGGTCTAGAAATAAGCATGAACTCAAGTAGTCGGGAATTTTGCATACCAGCCTAAATCTCTGAACACAATGATTCTTATCTCTATGCATTGCCAAATGGGTAGGCTACTCTGTGACCCTATTTTTTGCCTTATGTGTTGCTTTGAGCTAATATTTGTCTACTGCTGTTCCCTTGAATTATGTTCCAGAAATGACTCTGTTACCTTCCATCAGAATGCCAAGCCTAGTGTTGGACAGCTTTGGTTTTCCAAGCCCCTTAACAATTAACTGGGTGCTCAAGTGGAATCTGTCTTAGTGATAAGACCAAAATCTAAGTTACCAAAATCCCCAGCCACGTTTAGATTTAGGTTTTGATTAGGTGACTTAAAATTGAGTCCCAGAGCACTGGGCTAGTGTGTACATCCCTGTACCTAAGGTAAGATTGGCCCCAGAAATGTTGGTAGTGCTGATGATCGGTGGTGGCCATCAAGGTGTAAGAGCCATAAGAAGTAGATTACATAAATCAAGATAAGCTCTGATATGAGGAAATTTTATTTTGTTCCTATCAGCCCCACTTACTGATCCTTATAATCAAACATGGAATTCTCAAGGTTTGAATAGAGAGGAGCTCTGGGACATGGATCTCCATGCAATATTTTGTCTAACTCCATGACTTGTATCTATCTGCTAGGATTCCCTCACTTCCATCATCATTGCTGCTATTCGTTCATTAAAACTGTGATCCAGGGGCACCTGAGTGGCTCAGTTGGCTGAGTGTCCCACTTTGGCTCAGGTCATGATCTCATAGTTTATGAGTTTGAGCCCCACATCAGGCTTGCTGCTGTCAGTGCAGAGCCCGCTTTGGATCCTCTGTCCCCCACTCTTTTCCCCTCCCCTGCTTGCTGTCTCTTTCTCTAATAAATAAATAAATATTTAAAAATAAAAAAATAAAACTATGATCCAGTAATAGAAAACAAACCAAAAAAAATCTTGACTTTATTAGTCTTCCACACAATTGAAGTTGGAATTTTTAAGAATTACCAGTGATTCTAAGGTAGATAAAATTAAACAACAGTAAAATACATGAAAACTATCTTTTTTTTCTAAGAATGGTTTATGAATCTACAGAAACTCTTTCATAGCTGCAGTGCAAGACTGATATTCACCTGTCTCTAATATGGCTTCCAGCCCTCACTGATTCTTTCCTATTTCCATGAGACAGATGCCATCTCTGTGTTCACATTTGCTGATAAATTTCCCAGTCTTCTCTCTTATGCAAAAATATTTTCCATTTTAGTAAATATTGAAGTAGCTCTTCTATAACCCAACTTAGTGTTTCTTTTTTTAAACAATTTTTTAATGGTTATTTATTTTTGAGAGAGAGAGTGCAAACGGGGAAGGGCAGAGAGAGAGGGAGACAGAATCTAAAGCAGTCTGCAGGCTCTGAGCTGTCAGCACAGAGCCTGACACAGGGTTCGAACTCGTGAACCACGAGATCATAACCAGAGCTGAAGTCAGATGCTCAACCGACTGAGCCACCCAGGTTCCCACAACTTAGTGTTTGTAATCTCAAAATTGAAATCACTTAGCCCACATGATAGCAAAAGACTAGATTTTATTTTGCTGGTTCAATTTCCAATCACTGATTTTGGACAGAACCCGTTGATTTAGTACAGCAAACATTTGCTGAAATCTTCTCACGTGCTAAGCACTGTGCAAGGTTCTAGGCATACAAGGATGAGCAGCCACAGACTCTGTCTCCAAAAAGCTATCTGTGGCAACACGGACAGGTCCATGAAAAACAACGATAACACAAGGCATGATGGGACTTGAGTTGGAAACTGAATTATCAAAGTAATCACCAAATTTGTCAGGCATTGAGCGAAATGAAGGCTGAAATTCTTCCATAGAGCATTGGCTATAGAAAATCACCACTGGCAACATTTAAGAGAGTAATTTTGGTGGGAATAAGCTGTACTGTCTCTGAGACAGAACTGTTTTTCTAAATCAGATTATATCAATTCTGAAAGTGCATCTTAAGTTGTCAAAAAGACAAGGTTGAGTTACAGTTTTAAAGTATCCAGGGCCAATGTGATTTTAGGTAGTTTATATTTGTTTTAAAAGAGTATCCTATAAAACACTTGACTGTAGGTATGTAAAGTATTTGAAAGTTAAATTTTAATAACATATATTTTACTGACCTTCTTTCTGAATTTCAAGAGATTGGGAATGCAGAACCAAATCCATTCTATTAATTTTCATTAATATTCTCAATACTGTTTAGTATTTTTCTTATTTTCTATAAGAGACATACATGGTCATTTAAAAAAGACATTTTTTGATTATTTAAAAAAATTTTAATGTCTATTTTTGAGAGAGCAACAGAGTGTGAGTGAGGGAGGAACAGAGAGAGAGGGGGTGAGAGAGAGAGAGAGAGAAAGAGACAGAGCACCAGTGGGAGAGTGGCAGAGAGAGAGAGAGAGAGAGAGAGAGAGAGAGAGAATCCAAAGCAGCCTCCAGGCTCTGAGCTGTCAGCACAGAGCCTGATGGGGGCTCAAACCCATGAACCATGAGATCATGACCTGAGCCGTGGTCAGACACTTAACTGACTGAGCCACCCAGGCGCCCCTAGAAAAGACATTAAAAATAGTTCTCATAAAGTATTTTAACTTGGGGACTACATGTTTCCTCTGTATTTCTCCAACCATAAAACCATTTCACTTGTACATGACAAGACAAAGGTGAAGGGTTTTGTTCCAATTAACTGTGTGAATCCATGCTATCATTCCAGTGTTCTTAAAACCTTCACATTTGCTGTCAGTACTAACATAGTGCCACTGAAAGAATAATCCTGGGAATTATTGAATCCTGCTCCCTCATTTTGCTGATGAGATTCAGAAAAGAGAACCCCTGTACCCAGGGCCACACATATCCTTGGTTTATGGCAAAAATGGGAATAAAACCCAGAATTCTAGGTTCCTATTTTAGGACACTTTTATTATAACACAGCTGCCTTCTTAATTAGCTATAAAATAATAAAAGGTCACTTTTGAAATAAAAGTTGTAAGTAAGAGATTCTTTATTGTACCCCAGATATTTAAGTATATCTGTGATAAATAATGATATGAAATCCCAGTTTTGTCGGATATTTAAGAGAATGTCATTTAAAGTCAGTGTTTGACTTGAGTGATAAGCAAAATAGCATGTAGTTTTAAGTCAACGTAATATTCTAATACTATATCATTGGAAATCTTTTCAACTAATAAGTATTTTTTTAACACTCATGCTTGCAGAGCACTGTCCTAGTTTCTAGTGAAAATGGTTGGGGAGGCTGAAGAGGATTAAAGAGAAGTAAAGGACATGGTCTTTATATTTAAATAAAACCTTCAATATAGAAGTGGGAGAGAAAACCTCATGAGCAAGTAACAGAACTTTATTATTGATATTTTAGATCTTTTAGGTTTTTTATTTGCCAAAATATAGTGAGAGAGGAAATTATCCCTAGCTTCTCTCTTACTCTGACACCCCAAATCCCATTCCAGGTGTAAATATTAACACCTCGGTCATAAACACAGTTCTAGAATCTGATCACTTTTTACCATTTCTACCATCATATGATAAAGAATCTGATTCCATTCTGGGTGTTGGCCTGCTTACAGTTTTCCCTCCTGTCCTCTGCCCCACATCCAGGAAAGCTGAGGAGAAAGCACCAGGTGCTCCTGTCTTAGATACCAGTGGGAGGTTGAAACTGTGTGTGGGGACTCTCCATCGAGCCCCACTTCCTAAGCACCATAGACCCTTAAGTGACTCCTTTTCCTGCTCTCCCAGGCCATTTTTGGGCCATCTTAGGAGGTCTATCCTGTTCTCCAAAAAAGCCGTGTTATATGAACAACAAACCTTTTCTTGCCCTTTTGGGGTGTGTGTATGTGTGTGTGTATGTGTGTGTGGTCATCAGTCTTGACATATGAACCAGATTTTGCATGGAGGTGCATCCCGTTTCTGTGGAGTGGCCATAACACATTATCGTACTGGTTTAAGCTACCATTACCCCTTGCCTGAATTGTTGCAATAACCTTCTACATTCCTGGTCTCCCAACTTCAGCTGTTACCTCACTTTTGTCTGATTTCCATAGGGCAACCAGGATGATCATTTATAATGTAAGTTATGCCACTCTTCCATTCAAAATCCTCCAAAGGATTCATTCAAAAGAAGAGCCAAATTTCCTACCACAGACAAGAAGACTTTTTGTGATGTTCCCTCTCCCATTCCTTTTCTGACATCATCTCTTACCCCCTTACTATTCACCACCTTTATCAGTCTGCTCTGGCTAGCCACAGTGGCCTCCTTGTTGTTCCTTAAACATGCTGAGCATATCCCAGCTTGTTTCAACTTATTGTGCCCTCTGTTGGACTTCTGGTCCTGTGCTGGTCTTCCAGGTAGCCTGCTGGCTAGTTCCCTCACCTCCTCATGTTTCTCCTTAAATATCACCTTATCACTGTGGCCTTCTCTGACCACCTACATACAAAATAGCCATTCCCTCACTCTCTAACACTCCCTATCTCTATTACCTGCTTTATTCCTTCTTTAAGCATTGGTCTTCCCCCAACATTTTATATATTATAGTATATAATTATTGTGTGTTTTCAACTAGAAGTTAAGCTTCCTGAGATTAGGGACTTTGTTTTGTTCATAGTTGTACTCCTAGTAATTGTCAGTGCCTGGCATAGAGTATGTCTTCAATTTATTTGTCAGGGCACACACACATCAGAACTCATAGTTCTGAAAATATCTTGCCTGGTTAACTAAGCTAATTTTTTAAAATATTTATTTTTGAGAGATAGAGCACGTGAGAGTCGGGGTGGGGTGGCAGAGAGAGAGGGAGACAGAGAATCCGAAGCGGGCTCGGCACAGAGAGCTGAGCCCGACTTGGGGCTGGAACCCACAAACCGGCAAGCACATGACCTGAGCTGAAGTCAGACGCTTAACCGACTGAGTCACCCAGGTGCCCCAACTAAGCTAACTTTTAATCCCTTCTTCCCTCTATTGATTCACCGATATACACAGTAAACATTGACAGTCTTTGTTTTGTTTTGTTTTGATTCTTCATCCAAATTTTAATATTCCCTAAGCCAGCTGAAAAGATTTTTAAAGACTGACACTAAAAATAACTTAATTTTATTTTCTGATCTTATTCTGGACATAACTTCTACAAATATTTTCTTTTTTAAATTTTTTAAGTGTTTATTTTTAAGAGAGAAAAACAGAACACAAGTGGGGAAGGGGCAGAGAGAGAGAGAGAGAGAGAGAGAGAGACAGAGCATGAGTGGAGGAGGGGCAGAGAAAGAGGGGACACAGAATCTGAAGCAGGCTCCAGGCTGTCAGCACAGAGCCCTACATGGGGCTTGAACCCACAAACTGTGGGGATTATGACCTGAGCTGAAGTCTGATGCTTAACCAGCTGAACCCTCCAGGTGCCCCTGTAAACAAGTACTTTCAATTGGCTTGCCATTTGTGCAGGGAATATAAAGCTGTATCTTAAACTGAGAGCCATTGGCTTGATTTATATTCGGATAGACCGAAAAAGGGAGATATTGGGGTCATTTTGGGCCTAGCTTACTTCAGGTACTATGGTAATTAAATAGGATCATTATTATTATTTTTTTAAGTTTATTTATTTTTGGCAGAGAGAGAGAGAGAGAGAGAGAGAGAGAGAGAGAGAGAGAGAATGCAAGCATGAGCCAGGCAGGGTCAGAGGGAGAGGGAGACACAGAATCCCAAGCAGGCTCCAGGATCTGAGCTGTCAGCACAGAGCCTGACACGGGGCTGGAACTCACGAGCCATGAGATCATGACCTGGGCCGAAGTCGGACACTTAACTGACTGAGACACCCAGGCACCCCTAAGTAGCATAATTATTGTGTCAGTCATTTTCAGAACTCTCTGGTGCTTTCTTTAGATTTCTTCCCTGCAGTGTTTACATGGAGGGGCTGGTAAGATGCTATTTGGGAATCTGCAGCTTGTCTCAACTGCATTGTTTTTGTTCTGTTGAGGTGACTCACCATGGCAATGCTTTCTTTGAAGGCAGTGGGAGCTCTGTGTTTTCATCCCCTCCAAAGAGATGCCACCTGAAGGCTCGGCAGAGAATGAAAAACTCTGACTCCTCCACCAAGCAAGGCAGTTCCCACAGAAAGCGGCATGAAGTGAGGGTCTCACAGAAATTTTCACATTTTACAATTTGATCTTCTGCATATTTCTTTTGTTAAGCCATTATTTAAAAAATAGATCTCAAACTATACTTAAACGCAAGGATCAAGGATGTGTGATGCCCTGACTAATAGGACCCATGGAGATTTGTTATTGCATTTTAGCTTCGTGGCAATTCTGGCACCGGATGTGAAGTAAAATCTTGAGTTTCTTTCACTCTGCATTTGAATTAGAGACTTTGAATTCATTTTCTTATACTTGAGCTTTGCTTTTATTTGTAACTCTCTTTATGACACTTAGCATCCCAAGCCATGCATACTTTTGCTCCTCCCTTCTAATGACATTTATCATAACCTTGTGTTTTAGTTGCTTTTATAGGTTGGCCATCCCCAGAGTGTAAGTTGGTTAAATGCAAGGGTAATATCTGTGTGTAATCTCCTTAACCTCTTCACCAGAAATCACAGGGTCTGGTTGCAACTTAATATTTTACTACCTAGTATCAGTCAGGACCAGGGTTTCTTAGCCTCCACACTAGGTTTCTAACTAGTCTGAAAAATATAAACAGAATAATAGTGACCACTAGCCATTGCCCAGATGTCAAAGTAATTCATGTTAGGGGGATAGAGAACCAGAGACCTCTAGCAGTTAAGTTGTATACCCTACGCATGACCCTGCTTCCATCTGAAATTCCTAGTCAGTGGGGTCCAGCCAAGTTGGTGGCTGTGGTCTGTCCTAACAATATTATAGATTCATATACATTTAGCATTGTTCTACATCCTGGTAGATTTATATATGTCCTTATGGAATGTCTCTCTTCATCTTTTGTTTTTTTTTTAATTTTTTTTTCAACGTTTATTTATTTTTGGGACAGAAAGAGACAGAGCATGAACGGGGGAGGGGCAGAGAGAGAGGGAGACACAGAATCGGAAACAGGCTCCAGGCTCTGAGCCATCAGCCCAGAGCCCGACGCGGGGCTCAAACTCACAGACCGCGAGATCGTGACCTGGCTGAAGTCGGACGCTTAACCGACTGCGCCACCCAGGCGCCCCTCTCTTCATCTTTAATAATGCCCCTTTTCTTACCATCTTACACTGATGGGGATCCCCTCACTACTGTTTAAGTATTTGTATGGCCAATCTTTTTCCTACCTTGTGTTTTCAATCTTAGGTCTAATGTTTTCGTAGTAAGCAGCATGTACTTGTTTTTTCCTTTTATATCCAGTGAGAAAACTTATTTCAGTATAATAAAAATGATGACTTTTTCCCACTTCCCTGGCAATGCTACAGCCTTAGAACTTTGCATCTTCATTTTCCCTCCCCTCCCATTTCTTACTATTTTCTTTTGTGAAACATATTCCATTGTCTTCTGGCTTCTATCACATCTTTGCTATATTAAGATAGCTGAAATATGGCTCTGTCTGGCTAAGCACTTTTGCCTTGTCTTTGTTTTTAAGCAGTTTTGGTATGATGTGGTTTACTACTTATAGGGTTCCTAGCAATTCTTAAGTGGCTTCACGTCTTTCATCAATTTTGGAAAATTCTTGTTGATCATTTATTGAAATATCTTTCTCTTAATCCTTTCCTGCTGAAACCCCCATGACACAATGTTCTTCTTTAACCTTTTTAGTGCCTTTATTCTTAAATCCCATTTTGAGTGATTTTAATATCACTGTTCCTGCTTTTTGTTTGCATTTGCCTGGTATTCCTTTACCTGTTTGTCTCCTTTCTTATAAAATATTTTTATTATTATTTTATTTTGTGCAGGTTACTTATAAACAATATAAAAGTCCTTTTTGTTTTGTTTTTAACACAATCTGACAGTTTCTGTCTTTAAATCTTTCACTTACACATAATATAATTAATATACTAAGTGTATGCCTTCCTTTTTTAGGTTATTGGTTATTTTATCTCACAGTTTGCTTTATTTCTTTAAAAAAATTATCGCTGTTTCATTTAATTTGCTGTTCATTCCATCTTTTGCTCCTTGTTCATTCGGAAGGTCCACTGTACTTTTCTAGTAATATGAGATTGGTACTGGCCTTCCCCTAGAGATTTGTACACAGATCTTGTCTATGTTCACCAACTGGAGTTCTGACCCTTAGGCTCAATGCTGTTAACCGATTGTCTGCCCAGACCACAGGAGAGGAAGCCCCCTGCAGTTTCTTTCTCAGGACCCGGCAGAATTCAAGGCTTCATTTATACCCACTTGCCAGTAGTTTCCAGCAGCTGCTTGGAGCTGAAGATGTGAACAGTTTAGAGTTCCTCAGGAGAAGAAGGAGACTGCAAAATGAACAAATCAGGAGACTATAGATGCTGGAGAGGATGTGGAGAAACGGGAACCCTCTTGCACTGTTGGTGGGAATGCAAATTGGTGCAGCCGCTCTGGAAAGCAGTGTGGAGGTTCCTCAGAAAATTAAAAATAGACCTACCCTATGACCCAGCAATCGCACTGCTAGGAATTTATCCAAGGGATACAGGAGAGCTCATGTATAGGGGCACTTGTACCCCAATGTTCATAGCAGCACTCTCAACAATAGCCAAATTATGGAAAGAGCCTAAATGTCCATCAACTGATGAATGGATAAAGAAATTGTGGTTTATTTACACTATGGAATACTACGTGGCAATGAGAAAAAATGAAATATGGCCTTTTGTAGCAACGTGGATGGAACTGGAGAGTGTGATGCTAAGTGAAATAAGCCATACAGAGAAAGACAGATACCATATGGTTTCACTCTTATGTGGATCCTGAGAAACTTAACAGGAACCCATGGGGGAGGGGAAGGAAAAAAAAAAAAAAAAGAGGTTAGAGTGGGAGAGAGCCAAAGCATAAGAGACTGTTGAGAACTGAGAGCAAACTGAGGGTTGATGGGGGGTGGGAGGGAGGAGAGGGTGGGTGATGGGTATTGAGGAGGGCACCTTTTGGGATGAGCACTGGGTGTTGTATGGAAACCAATTTGACAATAAATTTCATATAAAAAAAAAAAAAAAGAAGGAGACTGCATTCAGGTAGCCTTCCTCCAGAACCCTTCTGAGTGCCTCTTAAATGCTATCTCATTTAATTCTCCTATAAAACACCTTCAAAGAATCTCTTCATTTCCCCTAGGTCTGTATTAGCAAAGATAACCTGTGTAACACCACACAGTGGCACACACTTGTCTCTGGAGCTGAGCTGAAGCACTGGCTCATATTATTCTTTCAGGATACACTCCCTGCATACAATTTGAAGTCTATTCAACCCTTCTGGAAATGTTTCCACACCGTTAAATACTAAGATAGGATAATTGGAAGCCTTTTCCATGTAACCTCTCCATGTGATGTAGGTCCATATCCACAGATCAGTTCTAAAAAGTTGCTATCCCAGGGGCGTCTGGAGGGCTCAGTTAGTTAAGAAACCATTTCTTGGTTTTGGCTTAGGTCGTGACCTCATGGTTCATGAGTTCGAGCCCCGTATTGGGCTCTCTGCTGTTAGCGCAGAGCTTGCTTTGGATCCTCTCTCCCCCTCTCTCTCTGCTCCTCCTCTCCCTCTCTCTCAAAAATAAAAACATTAAAAAAAATTCCTATCGCAAGGCATCCCCTTGGTTCCTCAAGACAGATAAGACAACAGTAATGATAGTAACATCAGTGGTTACAATAATGTTGGTTACTGATTATCGATTGCTCACTTTGCAACACCAGGCAGTACAAAGAAAATATTGTTAATCTCTCCGGTTTTACAGGGCTGTGTAATTATATTTGAGGAAACTAAGGCTTTACAAAGCACAAATAACTTGCTCAAATTCATTCAGCTTTTCAGTGGGAGAGCTTGGGTGCAGACCACGCTGATCTGCCTGTCCTTCTTTTCCATTGCATCTTGGGTGGTCAAGCTGGGCTCAGGGACGCCCTAGAGCTTCCTTGGAGACTCCCTGGGATAAGGGAGGATTGAAATGGTACAGTTCCAGCCTCATCCATGCTTCCACCTGAGCAGTGTGGCCCAGGGAGCCTTCCCATTAATGATGGGGAGTGGTGAGAACTGAAATGGAAAATGGCATTTCCCTGGGGCACCTGTTTAGCTCTGTCAGTTAAGCATCTAACTCTTGATTTTTGTCTTAGGTCGTGACCTCACAGTTTGTGGGATCTGATAGCACAGAGCTTGCTTGAGATTCTCCCTATCTCCCCCCTCACCTCTCTCATACACACAATTTACATCTTAGATCTTAGGTATAGATAAACAAACCTCTTTATCTGCCAGGAGTTAGGTCAATAACTGAACTTAGAGAGGTTATATGTTGTATGTACTCAGAGGTTATGTTATACATACTCAGCTCTGTTCCCCCACAACATGCTGCCTCTTGAGAACATATGGGGTAGTGGATAAGGTTTAAGATATGTTCTTTTAAAAGGCAGTTATGGAAAATTCTTGAGAATGTAATGGTTCACACAGCCGTTGGCTGAGAAGGCTGTGTAAAGAGCCCCTCAGCTCACTCACCCTACCACTCTTAAAAGGGACTAATTTCTGCCTTGGAGGAATAAAATTCATATTCTGGCATTCCTCTATTATATAAAGTAGAATAGGCAGAGTAAAGATTCAGGCTTTAAAAATTAAAATGTGGTGTCTGCATGCCTACTAATGGCTGTCACTGACTATCAATTTGTATAATTAAGTTTTCGTCTTTATTTATTATCCTTTAAGATTTAAATGTATTAATAACTAAATAGCATATTTCCTGGAGACTTTTCCTGGTGTGTGAATGTGTGTATGTTTGAGCAGAGTCGTGTTTATGCCCCAAAGTCATCAGAGCTGCCATGAATAGAAAATTACTGCTCTGAACGCATGGTAGAAGACATCAAGGTAGGTCTTAGGAACCATCCGATATCCCTAGTCTATCTTTTTTTAATTTCTTCCACCGTTAATCTAAAGCATCTTCTGCAGCCAGTCAAGTGGACACTCCTGAGGTGACAGGAAAGACAACACTCCTCAGCTTCCGATCAGAGCAGAGGCACCATGAATTATCTGTTTCATGTACTTAGTCAAAGGAAAGAATAATAGTATTTCAGTTAGGATTTTGGTTGTAAGTAATAGAAATCAGCTTTAGGCAACTTACACAAAAATTGATTTGAGTCTCACAGAATCCTTGAAAAGAACAAGAACCAGTCTTCGAAAAGAGGCAGAGTCAAGAAGCTTTGATAGCAAAAAACACAGCCTGGCCCGGCCATGGGTCATTCCAATTCTGTGTAGCCGCCATCACTATGTACAGGCCAGACAACCATCATTGTACTCACAGCCTTGCTTCCGGAAATGTAGCATCAGTTGTCCTTGTCTTTTGTCCAAGGTGAGAGCATCTGACTGTTATAGTCCAAGTCACGTGCCAGTTGCTGGAGGGAGAGGAGAAATAGTGTCTGACTCCTTCCATTCCTATAGTGGAAGATCCTGAAGTTTTACACAGTGAGGAAATCCCCATAGTCAGAAGGGTTTTCAAATGTTAGGCAGCCAAAGAATCTATTGTGAATAATCAACAATTTCCCAGTTTATTTAGATAATTGTTCTGGCCTAATTTCACATTATCCTGATGAATCCATCAAACTTTCTACACTCCTAGATCAACAGGGTAAATGGTGACACTCTGATTTGTCTGTGAGTCCTGTCCAAAGGTGGGGTTGGGGGGGGGGCGTTCCATAATAAATACACGTATGAGAAATAGTCTCAATAATGAGAGTACTTCCTTCTCAAAATAATTCTATGCCTAAATGGTCTTAAAATCTAAAGAAGAAAATGTATTTGTATCCCCTGCATTGAATATTATGTCTGCTATATAGCAATGCTCAATGTTTATTGAGTGAATCTTATAGGAGCTTTTTATTTGGAATTTAGCTATATACCAGGCATTGTGAAAACCAATTTATATGCATTATCTAACTTAATTGACACTTATTATCCTTATTTTACAAATGAGGTTCTGTAACTTTTTCAGTGTTGTAGAGCTAATAGGTAGCAGAGTCATTAGAACCCTGATCTATCTAGAGTGAGCCAAAATATGGGGTGACTTCCTCAAACAAGTGCTCTGCTCTGTGCTCCCCCAAAATGGCCATTGCCACTTTTATTTCAACTCAGTCGTCTTTGAGCTAAGCTTTATGATTGTCATCAAAATAAAGGTATCATAGAATATGAACAGAACAAAAACTATAAATTGTGCCTCTTCCTCTCCATCTATATCTATTTTCATAAACAGTCTGGCCAGACCTTTATTTTTTTCTCTTGGTGAGGTAGGGAGGGTTTTGAGCTGAGCAAATACTATCACCTACAAGAGGGACAAGGATTTGGGGACATGGTCAGGGCCTATGATTTAGGGAGAAGGAGGAAATAGGAAGAGTTTTCTACATATATTTTATTTACAAAGCTAGGATTTCTACAGTTGTTACATAAGTCAGTTCCTAGACAGAAACTTAACGTGAAAAAAAAGCCATGAGTCCTGGAGAGTTTAAAAAAAAAAAAAGGAAAAAAGTTGACAGTTGCTAATTGGTTAATTAGTACTTAACTAAAATGACTCCAGATTTGAGCACTCCCAGATGAACAGTAGGAAAAGTAAGCAGGAAACAAATTTAATGCACTTGAAGTGGAATGCACATGACTGTTAGTCAGACAAGCAGCTGGTCTGTATCTTCTTACCTGTCCTCTGTGAAGCAGTACTTTCCTGAAGTAACATGTGAAAATGCATACAACAAAGAGATACTCATAAATATTAGTTTACTTTCCTCCAATCCACCTCTGTTCCTTGTCTACAGAGAGGATCTGAGGCTACTCCATTTGTACTCAGCAGAGAGAATGCATATGTGCATTCATTTCTTAAGTAGCATTTTGTGAGGGTCTGCTATCTGTCAGATACCATGCTAGATACTGAGAAAAAGCAATAAGCCAAACAAACTTGGTTCCTGTCCTTATTGCACTTACAGTCTTGCATAGGGACAGACTTTAAATCCATGATGACTTAATAAACTTTATGATGTATGCTATGAAAATACAGAGGACAACCACCCAGAATCTAAGGAATGGAAAGGAAGATGTCCAGAACTAGGAATAGTCTCCCTTTTCTTCTTTCCTCCTTCTGCACATGCTTCTGATCCCACACTTGACATAATTTGTCAAGAATTGAGGACTAGGGTGCAGTAATGACAATGTTCATATAAATCAGATTGTACCTTGCCTCCAGCTCAGAATCAGACCACAGCCTCCATGAAAGCTGATGACCACTTCCATCCAGATTTCCCATGGAGCATGCATGTGGCCAGCCTCTTTGAGTTGCCCAATTCCCTGTGAAAGCTCTTGGCATCATAATCTGATACAAAATCTCAGTGTCCTTCAGACAGGCCAGCAAAGACTATCTGAGATGTCAGGTGCTTTTGTGTTAATGTTAGTAAAGGATGATGAAGTTGCACAGTTAACTTATATTCTCTGTGTTTTTAAATCTCCAAGTGGCTTTACAGTTAAGCAGTTGTTCTTGTCAAGGCACTGAGCTTTGGAGAATATTTATATCACAAACATAGAGGCATGTAAGAGTTGTCTAATATTCACAGGCAGCTGAAAACTATTTCCTAATAACAATAGCTAACATTTATTAAGTACTTCCATGCCAAGCACATTTCAAACCTGATCTTTTAGAGGCATTATTATCCTGCTTTATGGAGACCGTGATGATGTAGTAAGCCAGGACTGGGGTTTTGAAGTTTAGTTCAGTCCCTAAGAGCTTAAATATTTCATTCCGAGCAGAAGACTTCAAATCAGGATCTCAAATTGCATTTCATTTCAGAGCCATGCTTTTCTTTTTGTGTCACCCAGGGAAAGTTATTTAGCCTCTTGGGCAATGCTTCTTAAGGTGAAGGGGTTAAATTAAATAAACTCTAAGATCCTTTCCCGTTGTACCGTCTGTCTAATTCAAACTGATGAATCCTGCTTCCACACAGAAGAGTGTGATGGTCTTGAAGAATTTAAGAGTTTAAAATTATTTCTTTTCTCTATTCAAGAGAATACATGACAAGGAAAAGAGAATCTGAGTTTAGACTGAAGCAGTATTTAGGTTTTTTTTTTTAATGTTTTCTAATTCCCCATAGGTATGCTCTATATCTGGTTAGATAAGAACTTCAGAGGTAAGACTTGAATCCTTTTCAATGAATCCAAAATGAAATCCTAATGAGAGTATGTTCTATTTATATAAGGGTGAGAGTTGGGAGGGGGACAATTCTCCCCTCCCACATTTGCAGTAAGCTTCTGAAAAATGGCAATTTAGATAAGGTTTGTCAGTCTTCCCACAGTGGCTAGAATTCAGACTTCCGGGAGGTTGGAAATGAGTATTGTCCCCTCAACCAGAGCACAGGACCAAGTTCAATTTTCTGCTTTATCCTGGATTTTCATGCAATCATTAGACAAAAATCTGTAAAGTGACTCTTGCAAATTTCTCTTCCTCCAAATAGAAAAAAATAAAATATTTCATGCTTCACCAAAGAGCTGTGACAACTCAGTTTTGTTTGTAAATGTTAATCAAATGATAGGCATGGATACCTGCGAAGTATGGTTTTTCTGTAATTTAAAATTGGCCAAGTTATTGACTGAGGTCTGAATAATTCTTACAGCTGCAGTTTGGTATGTAATTTGGTGCCATTCTTCCCTTTGTATTAATTTGGACCTAGGTGGGAGCTTTAGGGCTTTCCTTGGGGACAGTGCCTATAATAATTTATTTATATTCTGACCACACTTTCTAATGATGTAAATATTCTATCACCTCTATTGCTGACTTGACTCTTAAGATGTTGAGAACATTTTCTATACATAAAATTTGGCAAAATTTCCTGGCTCCTATGCATTAAATGCTATAAGAAAATATGTGTTGCAGGAAAAAAAAGAATCAAGCTGAGTGCTTTTCAATAATTCATCATTTTTCTAAGGTGAAAAACCCAGCACTTACATTGAGAAGCACTATCCATACACCCAATGATGTTGAAAATGCTTTTATTCACTGGAAGAACTGGATATGTCATCAGACCTTCCATTGCTTTGGGTATGCTAATGGCTGTGCAGTAGCATGTGAAATAGGGGCACAACCCCTTGGCCATTCCAGGACAGGAACTTTACACCTGGGTCTTGACTGTACTCATGGTTGTCAGTTTGGGATGGCCATACCTTTTCAGTGCAACCCCAGGAGAAAAGAACCAAGTATTTGGAAGTTCTAGTTATTGCTCATCATTACATTCTGTTATCTCTCATTTCCTCCCAAACTTTCTGACTTCCAACTCCGGAAACTCTCCCCTCTGCTCACGGAATGACAATGACAATGGTTTCCTTGTTCCCTCAAACACCATGAAGCATATACCAACCACTCCTACCCCTACTCCTGGGGCCAAACCTGCTAACATTCTAAATTCTGTCCAGCTTGCTCCCTACTTCTGATCTCAAATGCTACATATTCGAGACATGTTCCCTTACCACACCCTCAAATAATGAATTCTTTTCTGTCCCCTTCTTCTCTATGGAACTATCTCCTCATCCTGTTCTGTTTTTCTTCAGTTGATTACATTATTTGAGATATGTATATGTTTATATATGTATAGATAGATAGATGTCTTCCCCCACTTATTACCCTGTCTCTTCCCTCCACAAATTACCTCAATCTAACATGTATTTGTTTTATGCATTTATTGTCTCCCTCCTTCTACTGTATCCTTAGTGCCTAGAACAATGTTTTAGTCATTCAATAAGTACTTGTTGATTAAATGAATTAATGAGTCATGACTAAGAGTCTCTCCAATTCTTAATGTGTAAGATGTCCCTCATGTGCCTATTATCTTAAAAAAAAATATCCTCACCTTTATAGCATGATATTCAAAATCTTCCAACAGTCAGGCTCCAGACTTCTGATAGATTCTTCACTTCTGGGTATATTTGCACCCTGGCCCATGCAACATCTATTCCACTCCTGAGGAATATCACCTGTTCCATGGCACACTCGGCTATCTTTCACTCTAGGTTTTGTTCATGGTATACTGTGCATCTCTGTATTGACCTGATTGAATCTTTCCCTTATGTATTAGTTTGCTAGGAGTGCTATAACAAAATACCACAAACTAGGTGTCTTAACCTACAGAAATGTGTTGTCTCACAGTTTTAGAGACTACATGTCTGAAATCAGGTGTCCTCAGGGTTGGTTTCTTCTGAGGGCTGTGTGGAAGAATCTGATCCGTGCCTCCTCTTCTAGCATCTGGTGATCTATTTGCAGTCTTTGGCATTCCTTGGCTTCTGTTACTTTGCCCTAATTTCTACCTACACCTTCACATGGTGTTTTCCCTGTTTGCATACCTGTGTCCAAATTCCCTCTTTTTATAAGGACATTAGTTATATAGATGAAGGGTTAATACTTCAGTATGGACTCACCTTAACTGCTTACATCCATAATGATCCCATAACCAATTAAAGACACATTTTGAGGTGCTGGAGGTTAGGACTTCAAGCTGAATTTTTTAGGGGACACACAGCACCTTCCTTCAAAGCCTAGAACAAATACCAGTTTTTGTAAAAGGCTTCTCTAATGCTTTCAGTAGTAGTTCCTTTTTCTTCTGTGTTCCCAGAGTACTTGCTTTACATCTATTTACACCTTTTACAACACCTGCTTAACTAGCTCACTCACCATTCAATATTAAAGAGTATGTAGTTTGTATCTGGGAACGTGCAGAGAATAAGATATACCTTGTGCCCTCATGGAGCTCCTAGACTGAGAGGAATGAGATTCTAAACTCCAGAAGGGCAGAGATACTCATCTCTTAGTAGACAGTTAATAAATTTTTATTGAATTCAGTAACTACTCTTCAATTTAATATTACTGTGATAGACACATCTGCGGTAACAATACAGATTTCAAGCAGAGGCAGCAGTAGTATAGGGAAAGTGTGAAAAATATTTTGAGATATTGCAAGTTTTCAAGATGGGAGAGGTAATCAGGGGTCATATCATGAATGTCTTGAGTCATAATTAGAAAATCAGATGTGACTGGATATCGAATGCAGTTCTTCTTGTTGTCTCCAAATTTGTCTAAAACCCCAAAATTGAGGGCAATTGCTGTTAATAGAAGCAACGGACACCTTAGTAGATCTTATTGAAATGAATCCAAAGCAGTCCTTCTCTTTTCTCCAGCCCTCCTTCTGGCCTGTGTAAGAACTCAGTTTGTTGAAGAGGGAATTGATAGAGGCAGTGAATCTTATACTTAGAGGATATACACTTTTAATTTCTTCCTTCCTTCCCCTCAACTTCCCAAACTGTGATAGAGAGACAGAAAGGGACAGAGAGACAATGAATGAATGAGAGAGAGACACCTTAGAAGATATTGAGGATGCCTGCAAAAAGAAGAGGCCAGCATTTCATCCCTATATTGATGCTTGATCAACTACAGAAACTCTTAAATCCTTCCTGTGGAGCTTCCAGAGTGGAGAGAATCCTTGGGACACATCCATGGACTTAGAGGCTGTATGTATTACATGACCAGAGAGTCCTTAAGGTGAGAAGCTTGGCAGACCTCCTTACGCAGGCAGCAAGGCTGGGAACCAAGAGACTGTCAAGTCAGTTTCCACTCCCAGCATCCCTGTGGCCAAGTGTGCCTCATAGATGATTACCTAAAAGAGCTGACTCCCAGGACAAGGTTGCCTCAGGGAAAAGACACAACAAGTTGAGTTACTGGGGCAAAAGCTATTGGGCATGGGTTGTGGAAAGGTTACAACAGACTCACCAGAGAATACTTCACCTACCTCCAAAGAGCCCACAAATGCACTCCACAAGAGACCCAGCATTTGGATGCTGTCACTGGTGGTTAAGAGAGAATTATACATCACACTATCTGATTAAATGGTTCTTCTCCCTTTTTTCCTTTGTTCCTTTTGACTAGCCCAAATCCTTAAGGTAGAAGCAACAGAGTAAGGAGGAATCAGAGGAAAAGAGAAGAATAGACAATGCTCCATACCCCCCTTCCTTACTGCAGGACACCCTGGCTTTGAATTAGATGCTAAGCTAAAGTTATAATTCAAACTTGGCTGGATTGGTTTCTACATCTGAGCTGAAAATTGATCATACCATCTGATTCAGTCCGTTCAAGAAGACTATTATGCAGGCCTTATCTTATAGTGGATGCAGAATTGCTAAAGGTTTTAAGTCAAGGAGCATGTACTCATGTTGTCATTTTTGAAATAACACCAGTAAAATCCTGCCCTCTTCCACAACCCAATCATCATTTTCTCAGGAGAGCCTCCCCCTCTCTCACCTCAGTCAGTTCTCCCTATTTCTGATATTTACCTTTATAGAAGCATTTGCTTTTCTTTCAGAGAAATACAGGCTGGTTTTATACTTACTATTGACATTCCTTGATAAATGCATCTCTCCCACACTTGCATGGAAGCTTAATGGAACCTTTTTCTTTCTCTTTTTTTATTCCTTAGTGCCTAATGGCTCCTCCACAAAGATTCTAAATAAAGGAAGAAAAATTCATACATATTTTGTAGAGTCACTGTAAATTCCTTGAAAGAACTGTGGTCCTATTGGTATTTATGTTCCAGAATTTATCTATAATAATACCCGATAACTCTTTGTTGAAATGAAATTAATGTTAAATTATTTTAAAAAAATCCAAGGTAGCTTATGATTACTATGACATCTGGGACCTCTGGATATTCCTGTTGTTTGTTCTTTGTTGTTGGTCTGTCATGTTGTTTTATTCCCTGGTGAGTTTTGTTATATCATTCACTCTGTGTATGACTTTGGTTAAAAAAAAAAAATGTTCCTAGAAATAATTTGAAGCATAGGGCAATATTCTTCCAGGAGAATTTTTATTTGCTTCTATATGTACCTGGGAGCATCAACATTCAGAGATTATTTTAATCCAATTTCATAGTGAGATTTTCTGGGGGATCTGGATGGTTTGAAACCAGACTGTAGTCAGAAACTGGTATATTTCTAAGTCGCCCTTTCTCCTCAGGTATAGCTTTTTAGTTAGGGTCCCAATCTAAGATGCAATTGGTTTACCAAACTCCATCTGTAGCTCCCTACCTCTCTAAGGTTATACAAATTCTGTTTAGTCTTCAGCCACCTTACCAGAATCAGCACATGTCCCCAGGGCAAAATCAGCCATTAGGGGAGGAGTCTCTTTCTGTTTCCAGTCTTGGCCTTACACTCTTCATTGTTTGCTATCTCTCTGAGCCTTCAAGCATTATGTTGTGTCCATATTTCCTAGTTGTCCTTCATGACAATCCTCAGGGCTGGTCCAGATTACCTACTTCATCATTACTGGATGCCAAAGTTTTAAAAACCACAATGTTGAAACTGACTTAATGCTTTTTTTCTAACTTTAAAGAATGACCATTGGCTTTGGCACATTTTAAATTAACCATAGAAGGAATCCTGGATTGTTGCCTTAGTGCTGGGTAACATTTTGAAAGCTACCAGGAAATGTTAATGAAATACCAGATTCTATGCCTCCAGAGTTCAGCCAAGTGCCTCCTCAATTTCGGACTGATGCAGAATACATTTAAACTTTCATGCAAGTCAGTCTTAATTCCCTATGAATCTGTTTTCATCTTTGTTACGATAAAATGTGAGGAAGAATTAACAACGTAGTAACTTAAACAGTTTCCACAGAGAGTTCCCATAACAACGAGATTTGTGGACAGACAAAAGAGAGACACAGAACAATGATGCCTGGCAAATCAGACCCCAAGGACAAGGCTTCTTTCTGTGGTGACTTGAAGATTATTTATCCATTACTTCATCAAACATTTATCAGAACCGTGATACCACATGCCATAAAGGATGCTGGGACTAGGCAGCAAAAATTGAAAAAGAAAGCCGTGGTTCCTGCCTTCCTAGTATAGAGTATACCCCCAGCAACTGCTCAATGTACATCTTTCTGAAAACTCTCCCAAACTTTCTACTACTCACTTGAGAGTGTTTTATTTGTTCTTCTGCTGAAACACATTTAGAGTGGGTCCCCAGTTTGGAGCTTCATGGCAACACAGGGTGAACCATTTTCTGGGAAAAGTGAAGCCAGGAAGGGGACAAGAATGAGTTGGCGTTATGGTAGCAGAGTTTTCTGCTGTGCGGGTTGGGATGCCGGTGGTCCAGGACATTGCCATGCAAGGTCACTCTGAGTCCCAGCTACACTTCATTTTCCTTCCCTGTGTTGAGAGTCTGTTACCTGGATGAGAACCCCTTTCTCCTGCTCCATCTCTCTTCTCTATGACCAAAGCAAATATCATAGTGAGACTTCTGTTAGATGAATTAGCAGCTGTGTGTAATGAGGCCACAAACACAACACAGCACTGTTCCTGCCATTTTCATAGCTCAAAAGCTTTAATTAAAAGCCAAGAAAGAGCTGAAATTTTTCAAATTGACTGACCTTACTTACTCTCTAGACTGTTTCCAGGAATCACTAATGCTTCCAAAGAAAGCAACAGTGCGGCCAAGCACACTTTCTAAGTATGAAAGACAATTGGTAAGTTAAATGAGCTAGGAAAATGTTGTGGAAACTAATCAAGCTCCTCATCTGAGTTCTTCTTCCATCTAAACACCAGGGCTGTGATCAGGAAGTCACAGTGTCTCTCTCCCCATTGTAAATCACTCAACCGAAGCAACGCATCTTGGTGAAGTCCAACTAATTATGATTAAGCTTGTTGAACAAACTCGCCTTGAGTTTGGATGTGGAAAGTAAGACAGTCTCAAAGACAGGTCAGTCTTGTGATTTGACAGAGAACAGGAAGTTGAAGGATTACAAATGTGAAAGATTGGAGAATTAAAGGGCCAAAATATAAAAGTAAATCATGTAAGTAAATGTATCAGTGGAAAGCAGATAAAAAATATGAAAGCAACTGCATTAACACAATAGTTTACATTCCTTGAGGAAGATAATCTGGTATAGGCAGTCTTAATTGTAAAATTGCACTGTTTTTACTGTTTGTTTTCTATTATGTTAGTTAATTAATTAAGTAATTGAAACTGAGCTTGGCTGTTCAATTAAATTTTGATTAATACAATAATTGGAACTAGTCAAACAAAGCATTGCTTACCAGCAGCCCTTTGGGACCTACTTTTGAACAGATAAAAATGATTTATAATTAGGCATCAATTATTTATATGTGAATGATATTGCTAATGGGCTTGAGGGCATCCTGAAAAGTTTATTCTCAAGAGGTTTAAACTTCTTGCCAACCTGAAATTATTTATATTTATTATAAATTTTCTTAGTATGATATATTCACATAGATTAAAACAAAACTATAAACTAACTTTTCCTCTGCTGTTTTAAAAATTCTAAACTTACGGGGCACCTGGGTGGCTCAGTTGGTTAAGCATCCGACGTAGGCTCAGGTCATGATTTCACAGTTCGTGGGTTTGAGCCCTGCATCCGGCTCTGTGCTGACAGCTCAGAGCTTGTCACCTGCTTCAGATTCTGTGTCTCCCTCTCTCTCTCTGCCCCTCCCCCACTCACGCTCTGTCACTCTCAAAAATAAGTAAACATTAAAAAAAATTAAATTAAAAATTCTAAACTTATGATAAGCAAATTAGTAGAATTTTCTTATATTTTAGCTTAGGCTTTCAAATAGGGACTTATCTGTGGATAGCATTATATCTATGTACAAGAACCAGTTTGACTAAATTCCGCTTATTATTTTTTTTTTTTTTTGAGAGAGAGAAAAACATGTTCATTAACTAGATTGGCTGATTTACTCTTTTTTCCTTTCCTTCCTCACTTTCCTCTTTCCTTCTTTCCTTCCTTCTTCTCTGTTACCTTTTACTTCCTTCTCTCCATCATTTCCTTCCTTACTGCTACTTTGTAGCAAGGTCCTGAACCTTTATATTTGTGTGGGGGGACATACTAGTCAAGTGTTTTCTAAATGTAGTTTTCATAAAAAATATTTTCCTTTCTTACAGAACTTGCTTGAAAATTTTCTGTTTTAATCCTCATAATTTAAAGATATTTGGAGATAACTATTTTTTTCCATTTTACAAATGGGAAACTAGGTGTCAGAAAAGAAAAGTATTAGACTCAAGTTCAACAGTTACATAGTCATGGAATTGCTGTTGTTAACACACTTGCCCATATTAACCAATTTTATGTCCCCCAAATTAGGAAGTAAAATAATTATTAAATGTTTCAGATTATGCCACATAAACATATGGGAGAATGTGGTCTGCCTGATTCTCTTTCCTTCACCATTCAGTGCTTTTTTTCTGTCTTCAGAGGCTAAGAGAACACCAACATCTCTTCATGTTAGATAAACTTATGTGCCCACCGATACTGCTTTCCAAACACAGAATCCTCTGCAACCCAATCTGAAAAACTCAAAATATGTCAAATGGTCCTCTCACTCTCTAATTTTGCCTGCAAATGTTCATTTTTGACCGTAGGTCAAAATTACTTTTTTTGTCTCCTATAAGAGAAGACCTGTGTCCTTATCTAATGTTTTTCCCATGAACTTAGACAAAAGGGTGACATAATCTAGATGTAACTTTGACTTGTGATTTTGGTTAATGTACCTTTGTTGATCCAGAGTCACCTTGCCCATTATAAATCTACATTTGTACTTGTATAAATACCCAGAACTAAGCATTTTTTATCTTTAAAATATCTAAAGCCATTTTCTTTAACAAGCACATGATCTCTACACCTCTTCCTCTAACCTTTCTGAAAATAATAACATTTACCAACTTGATAGATCTATGCATTTAAAAAATAATCAGGACAACATGTCCCCATTAACCTAGGAGAAAAGTGGCTCACCCACTAAAAACAAAACAAAACAAAACACCCTGGCAATAAACATTCCATGGAAATTTTTCTGAAGAGTCAAATATAGTCAATTATTAAAGAGTTGATACAGAAAATGGGGCATATGATTTTTAAAATGTATTAAAATATATGTGTATGTATGTATAAGTAAATGTGTATTTAAATATACACATGCAAGCTAAATATATAATTTTTATATATGTACAGTACCTTATATATATATGTATATATTATACATACATGCATAACATACATAAATATGCTAGAAACACTCTAACATATTTTCCCTTAGGTAACCAATAAAAAATGTGTTGGCTGATTTACTTGGAAATAGATTGGCAGAAGATGGAATGTTTAGAATTAGGCTTCTACCTATCGCTTTACTGTCATATTTACATTTTGTTTTCATTTCTACAGTTGGCTAAAACCCTAGTAGAAGAAATAGGCACGGGAACTAGCAGATGTTCTGGAACTCTAGAACTGCATTGACAAGTAGTGGATATAGGCAGCTGCATATAATTACATCAATTATTTTGGCTCTTCAGGGTCTTTTGTGGTTCCATACAAATTTTAGGATTGCTTGTTCTAGCTTCCAGAAGAATGCTGGTGCAATTTTGCACTGTTGGTGGGAATGCAAACTGGTGCAGCCACTCTAGAAAACAGTGTGGAGGTTCCTCAAAAAATTAAAAATAGATTTACCCTATGACCCATCAATAGCAATGATAGGAATTTACAGTGTGGAGGTTCCTCAAAAAATTAAAAATAGATCTACCCTATGACCCAGCAATAGCACTGCTAGGAATTTACCCAATAGCACTGCTAGGAATTTAGGGATACAGGAGTGCTGATGCATAGGGGCACTTGTACCCCAATGTTTATAGCAGCACTTTCAAAAATAGCCAAATTATGGAAAGAGCCTAAATGTCCATCAACTGACGAATGGATAAAGAAGATGTGGTTTATATATACGATGGAATACTACTTGGCAATAAGAATGAAATCTGGCCACTTGTAGCAACATGGATGGAACTGGAAAGTGTTACGCTAAGTGAAATAAGTCAGGCAGAGAAAGACAGATACCATATGCTTTCACTCATATGTGGATCCTGAGAAACTCAACAGAGGACCAGGGGAGGAGGGGAAGGGAGCAAAAAAAAGGTTACAAAGAGGGAAGGAGGAAAACCATAAGACACTCTTTTTTTTTTTTTTTAATTTTTTTTAACGTTTTATTTATTTTTGAGATAGGGAGAGACAGAGCATGAACAGGGGAGAGTCAGACAGAGACACAGAATCTGAAACAGGCTCCAGGCTCTGAGCTGTCAGCACAGAGCCCGACGCAGCACAGAGACCGAACTCACGGACCAAGAGATCATGACCTGAGCCCAAGTCGGCCGCTTAACCGACTGAGCCACCCAGGCGCCCCCATAAGACACTCTTAAATACTGAAAACAAACTGAGGGTTGATGGGGGTGGGGGAGAGGGGAAAGTGGGTGATGGGCATGGAGGAGGGCACCTGTTGGGATGAGCACTGGGTGTTGTATGGAAACCAATTTGACAATAAATTATATATAAAAAATTACATCAATTACAACTACATTGTTTTTAAATAACCTTAGGTAGGACATTGTGGTTGTTGGAGGAGATCATTTAGAAAGTGTAACCTCCTGTTGACTTGTGATCTGGACCCAGGCAATCAGAGACTTTTCATCTCCTTTCCATCTTTGGAATGTATGGTCTGCCCACCATTATCACTATGAGAATCATTTTCAAGGACACAACCTTGAGAGAACAAGATGTGGTTCAGACATCCGGACTGAATACATGACAGAACCCAGTTACCATCTCTCTATAAACTTAAAGATTGTGGCAGGCAGGTGTGGACTTCTCTCCTCTTGTGTTGCGCCCCCCCCCCCCATGTCAAGTCTGGGAAGTCCCTTGCATATTCAACTTGCCACTGACCAATCAGGAGTAACCTGCTTCTTTCTTTGGTCTCTCCTTGCCCTCTGTGTTTGGGTCTCATTTCACATTTCACCTGAGAAGTGCTGAGGTTGCAGACCAGCAGTGGCACAGAAATGTGTTGCCTACTTAAAGATCCTTTCTCGTCTTCATTCCACCCTCCATAGTCCTTCATTGACAGAAACTGAAGCAGGATATAATCTAGTCTGCATTTCCAAAGCATCTTCAGCTCATGGGAAGAAATGAAGCTATTATTTATAAAGCTACAATATCTTATTTATAATAATAAAAGCAAATATAATTGTTATAAATAAATTTAATTGGCCTTTGCACTCACTTGTGATGCAAGTCCCCCAGCTCCTGCAATATTCGCCACCAAGTATTTCTAGGAAACTCGAAGGGCTGTCTGTGTTCTTGTGAGTAATTATGCCCCCTTGGGACTCTGCTATTTCCACATTAGGTACCAGAGATCCCTTTGAGCACTGTAATGTTCTAGTAAGCTCTGCCACTGCTCACCCAGGCACTGCTGCCAAAGCATTTAAGTCCACAGTAGATAGATATGTAGGAGGTGGAAAGCCTCTTCCCTCCATGTTATAATTTGTGGGAGCGATCCCCAAGAAGCACTGCCTGTACACCCACATTTGTGGAGCTCTTATATGAAACCACTCTTTCCAGTTTTAGTTACCATTTTCTCTGTCTCTGGACATACATCCAGGCTGGAGATGGATTTTGTGACAGCCACTATGTTGTACTCAAAATTCTTACTCTCTTTCAATGACAAAGCCTTTGGTATAAGTGTGTCACGCCTGCATCCCTTTTCCTTTAGATGAACCCTTTCCCAGGAGGCTTCTCAGACCCTGTGAAAATAGACTTGAGTCAGGTCCATACCAAAGTACTCTAGACATATTGGAATGTCAGCACTAGACATAGATGGGGCTAAAGATGAAATCCTTGCTGCAAAAAGAACATATTTATAGATTCATAGAAATAAAAAGTTGATATTCTGATGTTTATTTCAAAAAATGAAAAAAATAATGGCAGTTTCAGAAAAGAACAACTCAATGCTTAATAGTCTATTTATTCGAGGAAAGGAGTCTGAATGGGAGTCAGATTGGAGTTCCAAAATGAACCAAAAATATGAGGATAATAATTCATTTTTTTTAAATCATTCATGGGTTGTGATAAACCTTGTTTCTTGAGTATTCTTATCTGTAAAATGGTGGACACTAATTGAATATGGAGAAAATTGTAAACTTGGATGCTATATTCCTCTTCCTTGGACAAAACGCTATGTAATAATTTTCACACCATCCTTCCAATTGGTGAAAACGTGTATTTTTTTATTTTTCTTTTTAATGTGATAATGAAAAAATTGTATGTAGGATACTCTTTGTAGTGCATGAACATCAAGGAAGGTTATTTTCATATTTTACAACTACATCACTTCTACAGAATCAGGATAAGACAGCCTGGTGAGGCTTCTTTTGAGAGTGCTTTGAAGTTTGTTGCAGTTTTCTTCTGCTGATTGTTCAGGATGACTTTTTTAAGGTTGCTCAGGGGCCAGGCCCATTGGAGTGGTGGAAGGAAGGGTTCCATCGATGAAAATTGTATCTCATTGAATTTTTCTCTACTTTCTCTTGGATTCCACTATCTCTGGGATAGTTGCCGGGGGGTGGGGGGTGGGGGGGAGGAATCAGTGAAATTATATGCATGTGCTAAGTACTGAAGAAGTTCGCCTCTCAGCACTGAATTTCTCAGTCTAAGAACCAGGGACTAAGTGGAAGTGCATGACCCTTCTTTCTAGGTTCACTCAACTCTTTCCCTAGAACCCAAACTTTAGTCTCATTATTGAGTTGCTGGGAGGAATTGGCTGTGTAACTATAAAGCATTATAATACTATTATTAGAGTAGTCATCATAGGAGACAGAATTTCAGAGCTGATTCATTAGTGCTAAAACTGAGGACCAAAGGCCCAGTGAAGATTGAAGTTATACACTAACAATTGACAGTACACCAGCCTGGAACTAAAAATTAAAATTCCAACAATAAAATCAGTTCTCTGTTCTTAACAGTTCACCTTAATTAAACCCATATCAATCTTTGAGTCTTTGAGGAATATTTCTCTGCTACCACATCCTGTTCTCCACTGACATAATGATTGCTACCATAGAGGGCAGAGATGAGCAATGTCATCAGGACAGAATGTCCTCCTCTGTGGTGTCTCCTTTCTAGATGTTCACTGTTCTCATTTGCTAGTGGAGCTGCTGGGTCTACACTGTGCAACAGCAGGGACTACAAATGGGAAATCCACCTTTCATGGCCCTGTAGAACACACTCATCATGGGCTACAGAGAAGAGCTGCCTTGTGCCCCCACTGTCTCCAAACTCATAGTAAAATAACTCTTCAAGGTGCCTTTGGATTTTTGATATATAGGTTCCTGATTTGGGTGGAGAGAAAGATAATGACCCAATTTTTAAGGTGATATTTTTAGGCTCAAAAGTTGCTTTATATTTATTTTTTCTGCATCATGATACTGTTTTCTTCTAATGAGTAATACATTAGTGCCCCTGAAATGATCAACCTGTGTTTAGTGGTTTTTCTGGAAGAATAAGTCTTCAAGGATGTCATTTATTTGCAGAGGAGTCACTATTAATAGTTAGCATGCTAGTCCAGGGTTGCACTTAATGACAGAATAACTTAAGATGAGATTTGGGATACAAACCTTTAAATGTTTTATATAATGGTGGCTTGCATTGTGTTCTGAGCATTGCTTACTAATTAGTTCTACCTGTTGTCAAAACTTTTCCGACATCTCGTCTTTATAGCATAATAACTTTAGTCTGCTTCTTACTGGGTATGTACCTCTGCTAGTTTTCCTCAACAGATAGTATGGTGTGAGGAAAATCAATAGCTTATTTTTAACAGCAGTGAGATGAATAAGCCCAGGAAAAGTTTCAGTGAAGCTTTGCATTCTCCTGACAGGGAAATACATGGTTTTCCTATTTCAAGCGACACAGTACACAAGCAGCAATTGCCAGTCTTGCAGAACATCTCAAGGTTAGATCTAGTGGCTCTTTAAGGTCTTCCTGAGTGTGCTGTGAATGTATCTATAACCACCATTTCCAGCCAAGTTCAGTTCCATAGAGCTTTCTACAGTTGAATGTGCTCAATAAATATTAAGGCTGGCTAAGTAGAAAAAAGCTGTTAATCACCTGCAAAGCCAGGTGGTGGTGGTGATTGAACAAAGAGAAATCTTAACACTTCCCACATTCAAAAGGATCAAGGTCAGTGTGTTTGTGTTTCTCATTTTAAATACCTGTCAAAGGTAGCTTGAGTTGTAAGCTTCTTGATTTTGCTCGTTGTTAGGGAAAAGAATACTGGGGGGTTGATTTAATCAAAGCTGGAAACCATTTCGTGCACTTGAGCATAATTAATTCACATGTATATTCTGGTGGATATATAGTTATTGCTACTTTTTAAAATCAAGGAGAACATTCGAGTAGAAAATTGCCTTGGAACAAAAACTGTATTCTTTATATCACTCATCATGCTAAGATGCATCTTTATTGAAAATTGTGACTCCTCCACAGAAATAGTAATAGTAATCATGCTCTGGAATGTCATTAAAATGAACACCCCTGGGAGTAAGCAGATTTCAGCAGAACCAGACTTCAGTTCTTTGTTTTCCTCCTCACTGTCACCTATCCAAGAATACCATCCATGTTTCCTTGTTTCCTTACTCTCTTTTTTTTTTTTTTCACCTAACATATTCAGAGCTGTATCACTTTAACCACATCTCTACTCATTCCCAACTAAGCTTCCTTTCTCTAGGTGTAAGATCATAAAATTCTACTAACAAACGTTTACAGAGTGGTTTGCATCTTATAAAGAATATCTTTTTTGTTCCTTAATGCAGTCTTTTAAAGTAATATCCTTTTAATCACAGATGCCCATGTGATGAGACTGAGGCTCAGGACCATTGAATGTCATTGTCCATGGCCACATGGACCATGGCTAGGGACCAGCAGAAAGAGAAAGGGAACACGGTCACCATAATTATGCTACTCTAAGTATTTCTGCACATGTGGCTCTAACCTATTTGCATCTCAACTATCTTGGTACTTGTTATAAATGCTGATTGCTGGGCTCCATCCCAGAACTACTGAATCAGAATCTCTTGCAATATTGCCCAGTAATCTCATTTTAAATAAGTACTAGAAGTAATTCCAGTGCATACTTGGTTTGAAAATTTCTGTATCTTACTGTTTTCTCTTTGAGGAAATCACTGTACATTAGACTTTTGAACAGTTTTATGTTTGTTTGCTTGTTTTAACTCATTTCATCTTTGGAATAAACCCAGTTTGCATAGAACACATAATAATTTTCCCACCTCTCCCTGCCTCTTATAATAGAAAAAACTAAGACAATGAGGGGGGAAGCGCTTTGCCCAAAGTCACATAATACATTCAGATTTGAAAGCGTTCTTGCAACTTAAATATAAAGTACCAGTACCAGAAATCATTTGAGTAAGATTACCTTTTGAAATGAAACTTAATACTTAAGTTTCAGTAAAGCTCATTTCTGTGGTGTAGTCTATGCCAACACAGACATTGCAAATGGGGTGTAGATTTTTAAATTAGGAATAATGAGCAACTCTTGACAGAAAATGCAATACTGCCCTTTGAGAACTAGTTTCCACTCCAAGTTCCAATTGATTGTGTTATATGTTTAGGTCTCCAGAGGTCTAATTAGAGAAGGCAGAAGTAATAAATTAAAAGTTTCTGTGATGGTCAAGGGAAGTGTACCCTTTGGTCTGTTAGACTGAATGATGTTCCTACTAATATGGAAGACATGGTCATTGACCAGTGGTCTCCTCTGACTTTGGTGTCCCCTTTGACCACTTTTCCATTTGTGGCACTAATATTTAAAGAAATCAGTGTGGAGGCACCTGGGTGGCTCAGGAGGTTAAGTGTCCAGGTCTTGATTTTGGCTCAGGTCATTATCTCACGGTTCATGAGTTTGAGCCCTGTGTCGAATTCTCTGTCTCCCTCTCTCTGTGCCTTTCCCCTGCTCGCCATCTCTCTCTCTCTCTCTCAAAATAAATAAATGAACATTAGAAAAATAAATCAGTGTGGCATTCGCCTAGGAAAATATTTTTTTTTAATTTTCTGCAGTAAAAATTGTGTGGAATGACATCGCAAATTGCCATCAAAAAAGGTGAGTCAGGATAAATGAGAAAAAAAAATCATGACATTCTTTACTGATGAGTAACTCATTCTTCCATCATTTCTGTCCCTCCTTTCCCAAGACTGTGTCCCTTTCCTGCAGAGTTCAAGTCCTTCTTCCAGTCTGGGTCAACTCTAAAGGGCCCTCCTAGCTTCATAGTTCTATTTAGGATTGGGAGAGATCATTGTTATAGCTTTCTCACAGTTTAACTTCTCCCTCTGTCCAGTCTAGTTTCACTCAACCCTTACAGGTGTAGACCTATAGTACATTCTAAAATACCCCTCCTTTATGCAAGTCTCAGAGACTCAGAGTCTATTCTCAGGGAAATAGTTTGACAAACTGGGTCTTTTGAGGACAGTGTGTGATTGTTTCCCCCAAAGTCTAGCGAGAGGTGCTGAGATATCCATGCTGAATATACTTAAAAGGAAAAGAACTACTGTGTGACCATGAATCCTTATCAAACATTCCAGCCTATTTGAAGCAAGAATTGAAGAATTAGTTATAGACTTACAGAAGGAATGATTGGATTTTCTCCTTCCTTCCCTGTGGACCACTTTTGCCCTCTACTTTAAGCAAAAGAAAGGGGCCCTGGACAAGCTTGCAGTTAAAGTTTGGGCTATGTACAAGAGAGGCATTATATTCCCTAGATGGAAATTAACAGAACTGCAGAATTGTAGATCTTGTGTTATCCTGGGGCCCACCAAAACACTATAAGAAAGTTCTTGGGGGAGCTGAACAAGCCATCATCTAAATTTGGGGCATATGTTAATGTGCTACTTGCTTTATGTTTGGAAAAGCCTAAAGGTAAGCTGGAAGAAAGAGCAGCCAGTATTTGCAGGGAGAAAAGAGATGGCAAGAGAGGGAGCAGTGGCAAGGAGGCATGAGTTTCCATATTCCAGGTGGATGCTCTGGATGACAGCTGGGCTATAGCTGTCTTAATATGACTCCAGTAGTAAAAGACCAAAGCTAGGGATAGTAGCTAAGGGAGAGTTAAAGGAGGTCAACTAGAGAGTGCGCACTCCATGTCAGTTCCTAAGCTCTACAACAAGGGTTATTGGATGAACATGTGTGAGATTCCCTAAGGGATCTTCCCTGGTCATCTCTTATCTCTGAGGTCTATACTCCCAGTGTTTGTCATATTCATTTCTCTTTCATTCAGTCTCTCCTTTGTCTCTCCTCTCTAAATGACTTTCTTCCAATCCTTTCAAATTTTCTTTAATTTCTTTTTTGTTAAATTTTAATTCCAGTTTATTTAACATACACTGTTAAACTAGTTTCAGGTGTACAATATAGTGATTCAACAACTCTATGCATAACTCATTACTAATCATGATAAGTGTACTCTTAATCCCCTTCATCAATTTCATGCATCCCCCCACAACCCACTTCTCCTTTGGTAGCCACATTTGTTCTCCATAGTTAAGAGCCTGATTTGGGGTTTGTCTCTTTCTTTCCTCTTTGTTCATTTGTTTTGTTTCTTAAATTCCACATGTGAGTGAAATCACATGGTATTTGCCTTTCTCTGACTGACTTATTTCAGTTAGATCCGTCCATGTTGTTGCAAAAAAAAAAAAAAAAGATTTCATTCTTTTTTATGGCTGAATATATTTATCCATTATCTGTCAATGGATACTTGACTACTTCCATAGTTTGGCTATTATAAATAACGTTGCAATAAACATAGGGATCCATTGTCCATATATCTTTTTCAAATTAGTGTTTTAATACCCAGTAGTGCAATTCCTGGATCATAGGGTAATTAAATTTCTAATATTTTGAGGAACATCCATACTGTTTTCCACAGTGGCTGCACCAGTTTGCATTCCCATCAACAGTGCATGAGGTTCCTTTTTCTCCACATCCTTGCCAACCCTTGTTGTTTCTTGAGATTTTTATTTTAGCCATTCTGAGCATCTTTTCATGTGTCTGTTGGCCATGTGTATGTTTTCTTTGGAGAAATGACTGTTCATGTCTTCTGCCCATTTTAATTGGATTATTTGCTTTTTTAGTTGGATTAGTTGCATAAGTTCTTTATAGGTTTATATCCATTTATTGGATAATTTCATTTTTAAATATCTTCTCCTATTCAGTATGTTGTCTTTTGGTATCATTGATTGTTTCCTTTGCTGTGCAGAAGTTTTTTTATTTTGGTATAGTCCAAATAGTTTATTTTTGCTTTGTTTCCCAATGCATATTCTTGCCTCCTGTGTCTAAGATTAGTTGACCACATAATCTTGGGTTTATTTCTGGGCTATCTTTTCTCTTCCCTTGATCTATATGTCCATTTTTGTGCCAGTACCACACTATTTTGACTACTATAGTTTTGTAGTATCTGGGATTGTGAAACTTACAGTTTTGTTCTTCTTTTTCAAGATTGCTTTGGCTATTCAGTTGTGTTGTGTGTATGTGTGTGTGTGCGTGCACATGCTTGTGTGTGTGGTTCCATACAAATTTTAGGATTATTTGTTCTAGTTCTGTGAAAAATGCTGTTAGTACTTTCATTGGCATTAAATCTGTAGATTGCTTGGGCAGTAGGATACTTTAACAATATTTGTTCTCCAAACCTTGAACATGGAATGTCTTTCCATTTCTTTGTGTCATCTTCAATTTCTTTTATTATATATACATTATATGTATTATATATATTTTTATATATTATATTATGTGTATTTATATATTTATTATATTGTTAATTGTTAATATTAATTGTTTTATGGTTTTCCGAGTACAGGTCTTTGATCTCCTTGGTTAAGTTTATTCCTAGGTATGTTGTTATTTTTGGTGTGATTGCAAATGGGATTGTTTCTTAATTTCTATTTGTGCTATTTCATTATTAAGTGTAAGAAATGCAGCAGATTTCTTTATAATTATAGTATATCCTGCATACTTATCAAATACATTTATCAGTGATAGTAGTTTTTTGGTGGAATTTTTAGGGTTTTCTATATTTAGTATCATGTCATTTGTAAATAGTGAAAGTTTAATTTTTTCTTAACAATTTGAATGCCTATGATTTCTTTTTCGTGTTTGCTGCATCTAGGACTTCCAGTACTATATTGAATAAAAGTGCTGAGAGCCGACATCCTTATTTTATTTTTGATCTTAGGGGAAGAGCTCTGTTTTTCACCATTGAGTATGATGTTAGCTGTGGTTTTTTTCATATGTGGCCTTTATTATGTTGAGGTATGTTCCCCTAAACTTACTTTGTTGACGGTTTATATCATGAATGAATGTTGTACTTTGTCAAATGCTTTTTCTGCATCTATCAAAAAATCATATGGTTTTAATCCTTTCTCTTATTTATGTGATGTATCATGTTGGTTGATGTGAAAATATTGAACCACTCTTCCATTCCTGGAATATAAATCCCATTTGATCATGGTGAATGATTTTATAATGTGTTGTTGGATTCAGTTTGCTATTTTCTTGAAGATTTTTGTATCTATGTTCATGAGAGACACTGGCCTGTAGTTCTCTTTTGTTTGGTAACGACTTTATTTGGTTTTGGTATCAGAGTAATGCTGGCCTTGTGGAATGACTTTGGAAGCTTTCCTCTTAAGGATGGGGACTCAGTTTCCTGTTGTTCTCCTGGATCTCCCAGAGCAGAGCCTGGTGATTTTTGAAGTTCCGAGTGTTAAGCCCCACTGATTATAAGAATTCTTTGCAAAGTTAAGCCCCTGTTTTTTTTTTTAAGCCAAATGTTATGGGGATTCATCTCCCCCATGTGGGTTCCCCATGCCTGGGCTTTCTGGTATGAGGATCTGTTTCTCTTCCTTCTCTGTGCCTGCAGCATCCCTCCCTCCCACGAACAGTCCCACAAGTCTGTTTAGTTCCTGATCATGTCTCTACTCTTCCTACATTTTTCAATGTGGCTTCTTCTGTACATTTAGTTGTGGAGAGTCTGTTCTAGCAGTCTTTTGGTCATTTTCTAGTTTACTTACACTGACATAGGTGTTACCTACTTGTGTCCATGGGAGGAAGTAAACTTAGGATCTTCCTATTCTGCCATCCTCCCTGGAAGTCCAGATTTTCCTTAATTTCTTAAGGAAAGTAGTTTACCTGTCTCTTTGTCTTATTCCTCATCTATGTCCCAAATTTCCTAATAAGTTATTTGGCTAACCTAGCTATTCTCCCACTCTTTGGACTTAGAACACCATAAAATATGTCAAGATTGCAGAAAGTTGCAACTCATTATTATTTATTGTGGACTTGCTTTATTTATTTATTCCTTATCATTTACCATTCAGAATGATGTTTTCAAGAAAAAAATGTTAAAAAGAGAATATGACCCTTTAAATTGGTACATGAAGGGATCCAATGTTATTAGGTACTCAAGATAATTTGATTGCCATGATTAGTTATATATATATATATATATATATATATATATATATATATATGTATATATGTGTGTGTGTATAAATAAATAAATAAAATATATATATGTAAAATATATATATTGTCAAATTGGTTTCCATACAACACCCAGTGCTCATCCCAACAGGTGCCCTCCTCCATGCCCATCACCCACTTTCCCCTCTTCCCCACCCCCATCAACCCTCAGTTTGTTCTCAGTACTTAAGAGTCTCTTATGGTTTTCCTCCTTCCCTGTTTGTAACCTTTTTTTTTTTTTGCTCCCTTCCCCTCCCCCTCTGGTCCTCCGTTGAGTTTCTCAGGATCCACATATGAGTGAAAGCATATGGTATCTGTCTTTCTCTGCCTGACTTATTTCACTTAGCGTAACACTTTCCAGTTCCATCTATGTTGCTACAAGTGGCCAGATTTCATTCTTTCTCATTGCCAAGTAGTATTCCATCGTATATATAAACCACATCTTCTTTATCCATTCGTCAGTTGATGGACATTTAGGCTCTTTCCATAATTTGGCTATTGTTGAAAGTGCTGCTATAAACATTGGGGTACAAGTGCCCCTATGCATC
>NW_024412407.1:9965905-9973331 GCF_014898765.1 Herpailurus yagouaroundi
TCCCTTGGGTAAATTCCTAGCAGTGCTATTGCTGGGTCATAGGGTAGATCTATTTTTAATTTTTTGAGGAAGCTCCACACTGTTTTCCAGAGCGGCTGTACCAGTTTGCATTCCCACCAACAGCGCAAGAGGGTTCCTGTTTCTCCACATCCTCGCCAGCATCTATAGTCTCCCGATTTGTTCATTTTAGGCACTCTGACTGGCGTGAGGTGATATCTCAGTGTGGTTTTGATTTGTATTTCCCTGATGAGGAGTGACATTGAGCATCTTTTCATGTGCCTGTTGGCCATCTGGATGTCTTCTTTAGAGAAGTGTCTATTCGTGTTTTCTGCCCATTTCTTCACTGGATTATTTGCTTTTCGGGTGTGGAGTTTGGTGAGTTCTTTATGGATTTTGGATACTAGCCCTCTATCCGATATGTCATTTGCAAATATCTTTTCCCATTCCATTGGTTGCCTTTTAGTTTTGTTGACTGTTTCCTTTGCAGTGAAGAAGCTTTTTATCTTCACGAGGTCCCAATAGTTCATTTTTGCTTTTAATTCCCTTGCCTTTGGAGATGTGTCAAGTAAGAAATTGCTGCAGCTGAGGTCAGAGAAGTTTTTTTCCTGCTTTCTCCACTAGGGTTTTGATGGTTTCCTGTCTCACATTCAGGTCCTTCATCCATTTTGAGTTTATTTTTGTGAATAGTGTAAGAAAGTGGTCTAGTTTCATTCTTCTGTATGTTGCTGTCCAGTTCTTCCAGCACCATTTGTTAAAGAGACTTTTTTCCATCGGATGTTCTTTCCTGCTTTGTCAAAGATTAGTTGGCCATACATTTGTGGGTCCAATTCTGGAGTCTCTGTTCTATTCCATTGGTCTTATGTGTCTGTTTTTGTGCCAATACCATGCTGTCTTGATGATTACAGCTTTGTAGTAGAGGCTAAAGTCTGGGGTTGTGATGCCTCCTGCTTTGGTCTTCTTCTTCAATATTACTCTGGCTATTCAGGATCTTTTGTGGTTCCATACAAATTTTAGGATTGCTTATTCTAGCTTTGAGAAGAATGCTGGGATTGCATTGAATGTGTAGATTGCTTTGGGTAGTATTAACATTTTAACAGTATTCTTCTAATCCATGATCACAGAATGTTTTTCCATTTCTTTGTATCTTCTTCAATTTCCTTCATAAGCTTTCTGTAGTTTTCAGCATACAGATCTTTTACATCTTTGGTTAGGTTTATTCCTAGGTATTTTATGCTTCTTGGTGCAATTGTGAATGGGATCAGTTTCTTTATTTGTCTTTCTGTTGCTTCATTGTTAGTGTAGAGAAATGCAACTGATTTCTGTACATTGATTTTGTATCCTGCGACTTTGCTGAATTCATGTATCAGTTCTAGCAGACTTTTGGTGGAGTCTGTCGGGTTTTCCATGTATAGTATCATGTCAACCATGATTAGTTCTTAAAGTTTTTTTTTCTTTTAATGTTTATTTATTTTTAAGAGAGACAGAGACAGAGTGTGAGTGGGGGAGGGGCAGAGAGAGAGGGAGGTATAGAATCTGAAGCAGGCATCAGGCTCTGAGCTGTCAGCACAGAGCCTGACATGGGGCTTGAACTCACAAACCATGAGATCATGACCTGAGCTGAAGTCTGGATGTTTAACTGACTGAACCACCCAGGTGTTCCCATGATTAGTTCTTAAATTTGGTGAATTAAATTCTCTGGCAGTAAAGAAAAGAGAAGATGTGAGAGTTATGAAGCGTTGACTCTCTGACAGAATAAAATATTTAAATTTGTCCATAAGGAAACTTTTTTCATAAATTAAATTCAAGACTGAATTTATTGCTGGGGTGCCTAGGTGGCTTAGATACTTAATATCCAACTCTTAATCTCAGTTCAAGTCATGATCTCACAGCTCATGAGATTCAGCCCTACATTGGGCTCTTCGCTGATGCTACGGAGCCTGCTTGGGATTCTGTCTCTGTTTCTTCCCCTCCCCTGCTTGCTCTCTTTCTCTCTCTGAGAATAAATAAATAAACTTAAAAAAAAAAAAGAATGAATTTATTGCATGAATCATTAAAAGATAATATGACTTGCAAATGGTACATAAATGCTGTTAGAAGGACAATTCTTGAATCGATATCTATAAAGCCTGAGGACATAATGTTATACTGTAAGGGAAATTCTGTGGAATGGTGGAAACCACACTAGACCTAGAATCAAAAGATACGAGTTTGAATTCTGGTTTTACAACTTTGGGGGATTTTGTAAAAGCTTATTGCTCTCTCTGAGCAACGTTTTTATCTCTAAAGAATAATATCTGCTCTTGGGTCTTTTTATGGAAATAAAATAAGTTAATTCATATAACACGTCATAAGTTTGCCTGGCTCAAACTAGAAGATCATTACGTGTTGTTTCTTAAATGTTAATCTGTGAAGAAGAGGAAGGTATAGAAATATATTCGTCTATCAATTACATATATTTTTTACATTGCATTTACTTTTATTTTTGCATTTTATGTATATAATTTACCTTCTCTCAGGAATCTTGTTCCCATTTTAGAGAGAGAAAATAGAGATTCTCAAGTTTGTCCTGTAGAGATTCATAGACTCAAAAATAAAACAAAAGAAAACAACTGCTTGATTGTTCTTATGATGATACACTTAGGTGTATCATTTAACACAGGTGATTATTCCTGTGTTATTTTAAATAAAATATATTTTATATTTATTTATAAAATATATTTATTATTTTAAATAAAATATATCAGCCTACTCCCATACAATGCTATCAATAGTAGGATAGTCTCCTTTCATGTGCAACTGTCTGGAGTGGAATAATGCATATCTAGAGTATGTATTAGGTTCCTATTACTGCTGTAACAAATTATCACAATCTTAATGACTTGAAACTACACATATCCTGCAAATATGTATTAAAGTGTAATGTGATGCACCTGAAATACACATGCAGCATTTCATGTTATTTTCTTTAACCATCCATTTCATGAAAATAAATGAATTTTGTAGTACTACCTCCCAAACATGCAGATGTGACCCCTTAAAGAAGTAAAGAAAATTAATTGGTCAATTTCTATATATGTCTGTAGCCACAATATTAGTTTAAACTTTTTGGACTATATTTATCATATTTTTTTAAGTTTATTTATTTTGAGAGAGAATGGTAGAGTGCAAGTGGGGGAGGGGCAGAGAGTGAGGGAGAGAGAGAGAATCCCAAGCAGGCTCCATGCTTCCAGGACAGAGCCAACATGGGGCTCAAACTCATGAAACCACAAGATCATGACTTGAGCTGAAACCAAGAGTCGGATGCTTAACCTATTGAGCTACCCAGGTGCCCTTTAGCAGATTTAATAGTAATGGAAATTAGAAAGCCTTCCATTTATTTTGCCCCTAAATATTGCAATAGTTTTTTTTTTTTTTAAGTATCATTTTCTTTAAGAATGATCTTGAAGGATCTTTTGTCTCTGTGGTTATTTTTAGATGGTACCTCAATTATTTTCCAAAATCCTCCATAATAATGATCCTTTAATTTTTTTAACTTTTTTAGGGGATTGATTTTGAATTTTATTTATTTACAGTTCTTTAAAACCCTTCTTTATTTTTTGTTTTCCATGATTGTCTTTATCCACATTTCTAGTCCTATCTTGTATTACTGCTTCAGGCTCATGGTCAATCCTCGTCCAATTACCAACCCCCTGTATGTTCATCCTGTTCTCTGAATGTTCTCTTGACCTTCATCCTCTGATTGAACTTAGGTTTCCCATTAAGTCTCTCTCTACTTCCCATGAAGTGCTCTCAGATGAGAGAAAGGTTAAGTGTCCTTGCTTTTTACTGCTGTTTCTAAACCAGCTCTCCTTCTTCCCTGCATCTGTACAACCCTGGATGACACACAGCAGCATTCCTTTTGGGAATCCTCTATACCCCATTCTTCCTTGTTTCTTTAAGATTTTAACATTTGGCTTCCTATGTTATCTCCAATGATACCTATGCCATACATATGAAGATTACTTGTCCTAGTTTGCCTAAGCATGAAGGACAGTCCCAGGAAAACCTTCCCTATATGGGGCTGAGAAGTTTGCCAGGACACAAGACTTTCACTGCTAAATCTGGGACATTCTCAGTCAAACTGGGAAGAATTTTTTCCAGTCCTAAGTCTTGGTGACTTCAGGGTTCATATAAATGATCCTTCCAATATTTGGCCTCTCAGTTCCTTAATCTCTTCTTGTACAGTAACTGTATCTTCATCAGAATTTAAGCCACACTCCCTCTCATAGAAAATCCTAGGACACGCTAGTGTGATAGCTGCACAACCTGCAAAATAGGAGTTTCAACCTTCTCCTCTCTTATTACAGTCTCGTCTTAATCAGCTTGCTGTATTGTCTAAATTTCAAAACTTCTGTGACTGTTTTCACAGAGACGTGCAATCAAATAATCCCTTTTAGATGATCTCTCAATATTTTATGTTTCCTCTTTCCTTCTTACATGATTAGATTCCATATCACAACACTTTAATTTTTCTTTTCATATACTTTTTTGTCCTCTGTGCCTTTCTCTCCTTGCATCATATCTGTCTGGCAGGACCTGTTTAATTCCAGCTCTCTGCCTACTTTCAAGTCTACACTCGCAGAGTTTATGTTCATGGCTGGAAAAAAGACAAAACCATGTTGACTTTTCTCCATTTAAATTCAGAACTGTGTTGCCTGCCCATCTGGTAAGTTTTCCCTAGTAAAGCCTTCCTCCCATCCTCCAAGATGACCATGCCACAACCTATCCTCCCTCTCCAGACCTCTATCATCTTTTCTCCCCTCTTAACCTGATGGCCTTGCTTTTTCTTTTATTGAAAAAAAATTAAACCAATGAGAACACCCACAAGTTCACACCCTATCTACCTACTTCAAGTGGATCTAAGCCCATATACTCTGCTGTCCTGTTGTTACAGTGGCTCTGAGGCCACTCTCCACTTGTGTTCTGAATACTCCACTCTCTCACCTCTTCAAGGACCTAACTCAGCAATTATCCATTAGTGTTCTCTCCAATAAATCATGCCTGTCAACATTCAAGCCACATTCGAGCCAACATTTTCCATTTGAGCCACATCTTAATTTTCTGTTCTCCCTTATACCAGAGCTCCACTAAAGAGTTGTAGAAACTCAGTGTTTCCACTTCCTCCTCTCTCATCCATTTTTAAAACTCATTTTAATCATGCTTTCCTAGTCACCATTCCAGGGAAAAAAAAAAGTTCTCGTCAAGGTCACCTGTGCCCCTTACCTTGGTAAATCCAGGGACCATTCTCAGCCTCCATTTTATTCAACCACTTGGTAGATACCATAAATTGAACACCTTTTTCCCAGAAAAACTATCATGATTTGGCTTCTGGGATGCCACTCTTAACTCCCATTCTTTGCTGGTCATATACACTGTCTTCTTTATTTATTCTACCTTATCTCCTGACTTCTAAATTTCAGAGTACATCCTGCTTAGTGCTAGGACATCTTCTATCTACACATGGTCACCTCACCTCCTCTTATGACATGAAATGTCATCTCTACCCTTGATGCCTCTAAATTTATATCTCAAACTTGGCCCTCTTCCCTTAAACTATAGATTCATACAATATTTCATATGCTAGGAGTCTTACTTGACCTCTCTCTTACTTTCACATGACAAATTTAGTTTGTTAGTAAAGTCCTTTCAGCTTATTTTTTTAAATATGTAAAAAAAAATCAACCATTCTGGTAACCTCCTGCGTAGCCATCCTAGACCAAATCATCATGATCTCTTGAATTTATTTCAATAGCCTTCTGTTTTTCATGGCTCTGCCTTTGATCTCCTAGACACAGCCAGCAGATGATGCTACTTCTCAAAGTATCCTCTGATGTCGTACACTCTTTCTACCTAAAAAGTGGTCTGTGGACCAGCAAGTATTGCATCACCTTTGAGTTTGTTAGAAATGCAAACTCTCAGGCTCTATCCCCAGACCTATTGAATCAAGATTTAAAGTTTAATGAGACCCCCGGATGGTTCATATTGTACACTAATGAGAAGCCCTATGAATTCTGCCACCCTCTACAGTCCCTATTATTTCCCAGATTTCTTGCCATACTCCCCTTGTTTCTGCCCTGGAGCCACTACACCCTTCCCTGCTCATTGCTGGCTCTCAAATATACCAGTGTTGGGGGAGGTCATTGAAAAGAGGTGATAGCAAACTGGCCCGTGAGCTGGACCCATGCCCCCTTCCCCCCCGTACTTGGAATGTGGGTTCTGCTTTCCTTTCCTGCTCCCAGAGGCTGCTTCAAGTGTATAGCCTTGAGCTAGTGATATGGTATTGAAAACACATGCATGGTATACATGACTGAACCCAGTTAAGGCCTCTTTATAAACTTTTAAGGTACAGCAGGAGGGTGAAGGGATTTATTTGCCTTGTTGCCACCTAGGACAAGGTTTGGATGTGAGTTTCCTTTGCTTGTTGAAACTTCCACCTACCAACCTGGAGTGGCCTGACTCTTTCTTAGGCTCTCCCTGTCCTCCATGTCAGAGGGCTGGTTTCAGATTGCACCAGGGAAGCTCTTGAGAGGCTGGTGAACCAACAACCAGTCAGGCTCCATCTTTAAGGCCTTTGCATTAACTGTTTCTCCTCCTCCTCCTCCTTGTTTGCATTTATTTTTTTAAATATTCAGTATTTGTATGTGAATATTTTTTTAATATGAAATTTATTGTCAAATTGGTTTCCATACAACACCCAGTGCTCATCCCAACAGGTGCCCTCCTCAATGCCCCACCCACTTTCCCCTCCCTCCTACCCCCCATCAACCCTCAGTTTATTCTCAGTTTTTAAGAGTCTCTTATGATTTGCCTCCCTCCCTCTCTAACTTTTTTTTGTTTCTTCTGTCTGAAATATGATTTATCCAGATATCTACATCCTCTTTATTCATGATTCTGCTCAAATGTCACTCTTTCAGAGAGACCTTTGCTGATTATCTTATCTGACAAAGCTACTCCATCCACCATCCCTGAACTCCCTCTCCAGTTTACTCAGCTTTATCTTGCACAGCCAACATATTATAAACACATTCGTTTTTCATATGTCTCTCCATATTAGAATGTAAGATTGATGAAAGTAAAAGTAGAGACTTTATTTTGTCTACTAAGGTAGTGTCTGGTTCTAGCAGACCATCAATAAAATAGTTAAAAAATGCTGAATTAATGAATGAATACAACATGCACTGCAGCCATATCTGATTCTTCACTACCAACTATACGCTCTGTGCTCCTTCCTCTATCCTCTTCTATTGAAATGCCATCCAGACCTAAAACCTCCACTCAAACCCTATGTCTTCCATGAGGCTTTCTTTTTCACTTCTCCAGGGGAATATAATTTTTCTTTCCTTTCTTTCTTTCTTTCTTTCTTTCTTTCTTTCTTTCTTTCTTTCTT
>NW_024412407.1:9973341-10040133 GCF_014898765.1 Herpailurus yagouaroundi
CTTTCTTTCTTTCTTTCTTTCTTTCTTTCTTTCTTTCTTTCTTTCTTTCTTTCTATTTTTTAAGTAGGCTTCACACCCAGCACATAACCCATTGTGGGGCTTGAATTCATGACCCCAAGATCAAGACCTGAGCTGAAACCAAGTCAATGCTTAACCAGCTGAGCCACCCAGGTGCCCTACTGAACTTTCTATCACTGTTATGGTCGCATCTACCACATGCCTCATGTTTTGTGTATTATCAGTCATCTGTTTTTTCAAACTTACTGAGGTATAACTTACCTTTAATAAAATACATGCACTGTAAGCTTAAAGTTTGAGGAGTTTGACGAATGTATACCCATCTCACCATTAATTCAATCAAGATCTAGACTATTTCTATCATCACAAAGATTTCTGCCATGCCCTTTGCAGTCAGTCTCCCTCGCCCCACCAATTCCTGCATCAGGCAATGAATAATCTGGCTTCCATCAGTAGGGCTTATTTTGTCAATTCTAGGCTAGAAAAAAATTTTATAGTACAAATTCTGGAGTTTGATTTACTTCATTCAGCATAATGTTTCAAATTCATCCATGTTTCGTGTATCTGTAGTTTCTTTTTTTTTTTTATTGCTGAGTAGTATTTCATCAAATAAATATACTGCAATTGTTTTTCCATTATCCTGTTGATAGACCATTTGGTTGTTCTCAGTTTGGGCTACTTTGAATATGGCTGCAGTGAACATTTATGTGTATTATTTTGCAGACATACACATTTATTTATTTATTTATTTATTTATTTATTTATTTATTTATTTTGCATAAATCCCTAAGAGTAGAAGAGGTGGATTTTATAGTAAGTATTGTTTATATTTATAAAAATTGACATGTTTTTGAAAGTGGTTGTATAATTTGTACTCTCACCAGCAACATATGAGCGTTTATTTTACATTTCCCTGATGACTAATGGTGAGTATGTTTTTATGTGTTTATTGCTATTCTTATATTTTGTTTTGTAAAGTGCTATTCAAGTCTTTTGCTCATTAAAAAAAACTTGTTTCTTTGTCACTGAATTGTAAGAGCCTTTCATATATTCTTTATATACAGTTATTTTTATGTATGTTTATGTATTCTGGATAAAAGCCATTTGTTAGAAATTATAAATATTGTCTCCTTTTTCATTTTCTTAAAGTTATACTTTAAAAAGTAGATGTTTAAATAATATTTTCCTTAATACTTTTTTGGTCTGAGAAAATGTTTGTCTTCTCTAATGTCACCTTTTTAAAGTGAAGAACTATCTCTGATTCTAGGGATTGTTCACAGGCATTCAATAGTGATGTCTATGCAATTGTTGAATTCATGATTATTAGAGCTGGAGGAGCATGTATCTAATGCAGCTAATTGTCATCCCATTTAGTTGCTGATTAAGAACACAGGTGGCTAGTTCAAGCCATATGTGACACCATCAGATTGGGATTGAATCTGTCATAATGTTGCCACTTAATTTGATCTTTGCAGCTTTTGTTCTCAAGGCACCAAAGAAGCAAGTTCAATATTAACCACACAGTTGCAAGCAATAGAAACCCAACCTGTTTTAAGCAATAAATGGATTTATAGGAAAGGTATTGAGTAGCTCACAAGATTTGGGGGAATCTGCAAAAATAGTCTTAGAAAACAGGCAGAAAACAAGAGGACTCTGGAGGCGGAAAGGCTGGAAGATTCTGGCATGATGCTTCCTCTGCTAGCGCTCTGCCAACATCTTCTTTGGTGAGTGCCTCTACTCAATATCTCAATAGCTATTTTCTACCAGCTAGAGTGAATTTTAAGTCTTCCTTAATTTTTGCATTATTGTTCATGACTCAGTATTTTGGATAGAAGTATCAAATTCATTTCACATATGTTTATTGATCATCTCTTTGCAGGTAGTGTAGTGTTCTAGATACTGGGGATATACCAGTGAACAAAAAGTATAAAAATGCTTTCCATTATGAAGTTTATGGTATTGGAGACAATGCAGACAATAACAATAAATATGATAAATGAGATATATAATATAATGGTATGTTTGTTACTCCTTTTCTGGAAGTAAGTAGAGTTTATTTCCCCATTTTGGCTTCTGTAATAATTAATATGGGCACTTCATCACATATATGCAAATGGGGAGTTCCTCCGCTGTGAAGAAGGGATTGTATGTTGAGGAAGCAAAGAGGAAAGAAAGAAACATATGATAGGGATATTATTAAATTTAAAACATGGCTGAATGCTTCTTATTTCATGTTTACCCCATAACATTTATCGACCTCTTTGTTCCAGGCACCATACAAATTTGTTTCACATATATTCATTTTATCCTCATAACAGTCCTATAATCCCTAAATTACTATCCACCTTTTTTTGAGATAAGACAAATGGAAGTTCAGAGTGATTTGTTTATTTGAGGTCGGAGAACAGAAATCATTCCCAAATTCTTTCTGTATCCTGTGTTTCTTTCGCAGTGGCATTCCTCCAGTTAACAGAGAAGTTTGGTTTCCTGGAACCTCAGATGATGGGTAATATATTATGTGTTCATCTACCTTCACATGGCTTCAGTTCCCTACCCTCATATGTGATAAATTCCTTAAGTGTCCCTAATCCATAGAATGAGCCTTAATGATTTTATCAATGGCCCTCATCAATATTTCACAATAATAACTGGCCCCTACTGCAGTTCAGGGCTGATTATTTCCACTTCTGGGGATGAGAAACTGGAGAAAGAGAAGCAATTATTGCATCTTGCACTGACTGATGGAGTGCTTCTCATCCGTATCAAGTCAGATCATAAAATACATAAAACTGAATAAAAAATTAGCAGCATGTAGAAAAGTGTTTCTACTGACCTCAAAACCACTCAAGGAGTCACTGATCTGGGGTCACAAGAAGGACTATTATCATTGCCTGTTTTCTTCCATTAAGTGTTTACACTTGACACTCTATTTGGCAATAAGCTCAAGGTTATGCTGTCAGTGCAAGATCATTAGCTTTACAATTTTTCGGAAAGTGTTTGCCTTAGCAAATCCTCATTTCAACCTCAATGAACATGTTTATGTCCAGGTGTAAATCCTTTTGCTGGAAGATCTGCTTGCTAATTACACTGGCTGTTGTTCTTTATTTCTCTGTGCATGAATTGGGCAGCAGAAATTCATCAGAAACTTTCTCTTCCTGAATGCCACTAGTGGAAGTTTTTAACATAAGCTTGGGTGGTTGTGAATTGGTAAGCAGTTTCCTCCTGTTAGCTATCCAGAGCAAGGTCTAAGGAACTGTGTCTCTTTCACCTCAACATCATCAAGGAAACAAGAAAAAGTGACAGATGTCTAGTTATTTTTGGTTAAAGTGGTGTCAGTTTGATGTCAGAAAATGTTTGGGCTGATGAATATCTTCTTTTTAAATTTTCCCCTGAATGCTCCTTGAAAAGGAAGGCAAAGTGCTTTGGTGGTGGGTGGAGAGGCATGGCTTTTGGTGAATGCACATGAGACTAAAGAGTAACTAGAACTTGGTAGGTATTGTGTCAGGACTTGCAGTTGTCCCTACATTAAAAAAACAGAACAAAACCCTCAGTCTAGGGGAGAGAACGCCATGTGAAGAAGTCATGACAATAGTATATAATTCATATAAGGGAATTGTATTTTTCCACAGAGGCAAAAGAAATGGCTTTTTGGGAGGAGCACATTGATAAAGTATATAAGGCAAGGTTCTCCAGAGAAACAGAACAAATAGGATTTATTTGTTTGTTTGTTTGTTTATTATAGGTATTGACTTGTGTGATTATGGAGGTAAAAAAGTCTCATGATTGCTGTCTACAAGCTGGAAACCCAGGAAAGCTGGTGGTATAAGTCCTGCCAAGTCTAAAGGCCCAAGTGCCATTGTCTGGGGGCAGACGGAAATGAGTGTCCAAGCTCAGATAGAACAAATTCACCCTTTCCTTGCCTTTTTGGTCTATTCAGACCCTTAATAGATTGGATTGGATAATGCCTACCACCATGTTTGAAGGTGATCTTCTTTACTTTGTCTACCAATTCACATGCTAATCTCTTCTAGAAGCACTCACAGATATTCCCAGAAATAATGTTTCACCAGCTAATTGGGCATTTCAAAACCCAGTCAAGTTGACACATAAAATTAACCATCACATAAGGCTTCATATAGGAGGTGACATTTTTTGTGGTCTTACAGGTAATTGAGAGATTAACAAATTTGGTTTTAAAATCTGCTATACATTCAACGTTTTCAGTGTTAAATTTGACCTATACAGTCACATATATATTACCACTTTTTCTCACTCATTCCTTCAGTGACTATTGAAATAATATTTTACATTTTTATGTATCACAAAATTAAAGTTATACATACATATATACGTACATAGTTTTAATTGATAGACCTGGTTAGGGAGGTCTCTGGAGTCTGATCCCAAGAAAATACTGAGGCAGAAACACATTTGAAAAGGACAAGGCCTTTATAATGGTCATCCAAGAATCTTGCTAGCCAGTGGCATGTTACCCTGAAAGCAAAAACGCACTGAAATATGACTTTGTAGAGTCAGAAGATGTGGGTTGTATTTCTGGCTTGGCCACACTGAAAGTGTGTGATTTCACATAAAGCCATCTGTCCTACTTGTATTCCCAAGGTTATGGTGAGTATCAAGCCAAATAAAATAGTTTTATTAGTCAGGGTTTCCCAGAGAAACAGAACCAATAAAGACATTTAGCATAAGAAATTGGCTCACAGTATTATGGAGGCTGCCAAGTCCAAATATCCACAGTTGACAACCTGGAGACTCAGTAGAACTGCAAGTGTAGTTCTAGTCTGGGTCCAAAGGCTTGAGAAAGAACCAGAAGAGCTAATGCTATAGTTTCAGTCCTAAGGCCAGCAGGACTTGAGAACCAGGAAGAGCTGATGTTCCAGTTCAAATCCAAGCAGGAAATAAAGTCCCAGCTCAAAGGCAGTCAGGCAAGAGGAAGTCTCTCTTACTTGTGAGTTTGTCATATATTTATTCTATTTGGGCCTTCAACTGATTGAGGACCCCCAGCATTGGGGGGGGGGTTGCTTTACTCAGTTTAGCTATTTAAATGTTAATCTCATGCAAAAGATACTCTCCCAGAGATACCCAGAGCACTGTTTGACCAAATATCTGGGCACCCAATGGCTCAGTTGAGTTGACACATAAAATTAACCATTATAAGTAAGCAAACTTGCTAAGTTTATTAAAGTGGACTATGACTATAACATATCTATATGAGTTCATGTAGCACTTACCCATGTATTGCAGACTAAAATGAAGGGGGTGTTTATTCCTGTGTCTAGTTATTCACTGTCAATTCATATTCAAGGTCTGTCATGTGCCAGCCACTGTGCTTGGCCTGGGAATCAGGTAGTAAGCAAAGCTGTTCCCACCTTCACATACATTATCATCTGCTGGAGAAACACACATTAATCAAGTACTCACAAACATAAAGGCTGATAAATTGTACTTAGTGCTAGTGAAAAGATGTACAAGAGGACCACAGTCTTGGATTAGGGGCAGAATGAGGTTGCCAGAGAAGGTTTCCTTGAGAAAAAGAAGCATAAACTGATTTTGGAGGATGAGACAGGGCTAAAATAGATGAAAGGAAAGGAAGAAAAGGAAATTTCATTTATTCAACAAATATTTATTGAGTGCCTCTCCAAGCTAGTCACTGTTCTAGGCAGTTTGGCTAAATCTCTAAATAAACCAGATAAAAATCCCTGCCCTCAGGGAATTTATAGTCCAGCTAGGGAAGACAGACAATAAAAAAATACACAGTAAATAAGTAAACTGTATAGTGTGCTGGAAATGATAGGTGATATGTAAAGATGGGCAAAATAGAGCAGAGAAAAATGAATCAGGACTGTACAAAATGAGAGCAGTGTTGCCATTTAAAATAAAATACTCAGGTTTGGACTTACTAGGAAGGTGACATCTGACCAAAATTTGAAGGTAAAGAGAGAGCTGACCATGTGGGCATCTGGCAGAAGAACATTCCAGAGGGAACAGTCTATGCAAATGTCCTAAGACACTCAAGTACAAGCCAGATGTGTTTGAGGAAAAGCAAGGGGGTCAGTGACTGGCGCAGAGTAAGCAAGGGGGAATGGGGAGAGAAGTAGGAAATAATAGCACAACCTGCAAAGCACAGAGCAAAAACCTTCATAGGATTGTCTCATTTAGTCCTTACCATGGCTCTATGAGCCAGGCACAATTACCTGGATTTTAAAGTATCTGATTCAAAATTCAGTTAACCACTAATTCCATCCTTCTCAAAGAATGCAAGAGACTGAGGACTGTTAATGGTTAGATATATTGTCTCTGGGGCCTGACTGCCACAGTTTGAGTCCTGGTCCTGTGAATTACAAGCTGTGTAGTGTTAGGCTATTTATTTAACCTCTCTGTCCTTTTGTGTTCACATCTGTGAAAATGGAATAATTATAGTAACCTTATATTGTTTTTGCGAGAATTGAATGAATTAATTTATGTAAAGTGCTTGTGAATAGTGTCTGCCACATAATAATTACTCAGAAAGCATCAGCTATTATATTCAATTCCATTTTAAATAGTTGTTCAAGCAACTACTGTGATTCTCCTTCTTCCAGCAAATGTGCACTTAGCGTCCTCTATTTTCTGGGTGTTGATGATACAGAGACGAATGAGAGCAAATTACCATGAGGTTCTCCAAGTCTAGAAGGTAAGAGCAAGATCTGATCAGGACAGATACTATCCAAGGTAGAAGATAAAATGATGGACTTAAGCAAAATGTTTAGACTTCATTCACCATGTTGACATGTAAGCCTTTGAAAGCTCTTAGGCACTGGAATAAGGTTACATGTGTGAATGCACTAGTGTGACCTCAATGTGGATGTGTTAAAAGGTATGGTGAGATGAGGGGGCAGGAAGTTGGAAAGTGCTTCTAGAGTTCCAAGAATAAGTGTGAGGGTCTGAACTAGGTTACACTTAACAGGATGTAGCTGAAGAAATATGCTGGAGAGACTGTAAATATGTGGACTGATTGGATGAATGGGGTCAACCGTCTAGGATAACTCCTACATTTATGACTTGAGCATCTGGGTGAACTATAGGGCCAGCCATCAAATAGGAAATTGACGCAAACTGCTCTAAAGCCAATTTGAAAGATCAGAAGAAGCCAGATTGTTTGATAAATATGGTGGCCTCTGATGGGGCAGAGGTGGGTGTGGTCTGTGCATTCTCTTCCCCACAACATTGCTACCAGATGGCATGTTACCCTGAAAGCAAGTCTTAGGCCAAATTCTGTTCAGGCCCAAAGCACAAACATGATTAGCAAGAAGGCACAAAAACAATGCCACACTCTGCACCAGGCGCCTAACCAGCACCTTGTAGAAAAGGTTCAGGGGAAATGATTTGGGGACTTTCTGAGAGAAGGGCAGCCAACCTTCTAGACTATTAAGGTGGTGTGTGGACTGGGGGAGCTGCAGAACCATTGGCATGTTAGCCTCACACCATTGTTGGGTTCTTATTTTGTGTTTGTGCAAGGGTAGTGAGACTATAGAACATTTCTAGCCAGTCATGTTTCTTGAACACATTAATTTCTTTAGTAATTAAAAAAAATTTTTTTTGAAGGTTCTAATCTCCCTTAGGCTAATTACATACTCTAGGGTCTTAGATTTTGATAATGATAATTCAAATGTTTAGTAACCATCCTTGGAGCTTAATTTCTGATGAGGTACTTCAAATACTAACTAAACCCCCTAGGAAGTAGATTAGAATTAGTTTGTACCACTGTTTAAAACTTAAACACACTTCACACTGTTTATAAAGAAATATCTTTAAGTTATATTATTAACGGGAAGGTCTATGGGAAAGTTTTAGGTATACTAAATATAAGATGTTTTGGGGGTCCATGTGTATGTATTTAGCGGTTATTTACATTTTCAAATCTAGAGTTCAGAAGAGACGTTTTGGAAATGTGGAATTAGGCATCATCAATATAAAGGACATAGATGAAAAAGAGGGATAAAATGAGCTGGCCTGAGCAATACACATATAGTTAGAAATTCATTTGAATAATCTGTTTTGGCCAGACTGCTTGATTTCTGTTCCACATGGGTAATTATTAGAACGGCCACACCAAATGCTTGCATCAACTTATTAATCTTCACAATAATTTTGTGACATATGTATTATTAATCCATTTCTGTAGATGAGGAAGCAAGGTAAAATCAGTTAAGTCATTTGTTCAACATCACATAACTAAGAAGAAGCAACATTCTTGCTTTATTTATTATTATTTATTGGCACCTATAGGTGCCAATAGGTGCTAATAGGAATGGCACCTATTCCCTTCATGGCTAAAATGAAAGTAAAAGTCATGTTAGCAATAGAGACAGGTGGGTGGTTTTACCTGGTTAGTGCAACTGCAGGGATTTTTTTTTCTCTCTTTTTTGTAATGTTTATATATTTATTTTGAGAGAGAGAGAGCATGCAACAGAGAGAGCACACATAGGCCTGTGTGCACACACATGTGCAAGTGGGGGAAGTGCAGTGAAAGAGAGAGAGGGACTGAGAGAGAGAATCCAAAGCAGTCACCTGCCGTCCGTGCAGAACCCAACAAGAGGCTCAATCCCATGAACCATGAGATCATGACCTGAGCTGAAATCAAGAGTTGGACACTTAACTGACTGAGCCACTCAGGCGTCCTGGGATTTTCTTTTATTTGCTTATTTTTAATATAGAAAACCATGTTACTCCCCCTAAGTAAAAGCTACGGAAATACACTGTTTCTTCCTGTATAAAGCCCAATCCTGTTTTAGAGTTTAATGAAGCTTCTTAATTAAACAGTGGGGTAATTGGGAAGCAGCATTTGTAGATGGCTGGTTGAAAGGGAGGGCAGACTGTGACAGTAACCAGAGGCAGGACTCTCAGGAAATGGCGATGCCTGATTGTCTCGCCACGAAGGGAATTAGATGTCTGGCTCATTGGCACAGTCACCCCGGAGGAGCAGTGTTTGCATAACTGCCACCAGATGGTCCTTACCGATTGCATCTCTCTGGAGGGCTGCGAGTCCTCTTCTCTCTGCCACAAGAGGTCCTGAATGGAATTCACAGGTCTTCCGGGGCTACCATACTAGAAAGGAACAGTTCACACCAGCTGTAGCACTGGGTCATAATCATAAATTATTCGTGTGGCCACTGAGAGCAAATTCAAACAGCGTTTTCTCTGGAGATAGACAACAGGCTTCTGGGTCACTGTGGTGTCCACTCCTGAAGGTGGTTCCACCAGATGGGACTACTCTCCAGGAACTGTTCTGGTAGGAGGGATTGGCATCTCACATGCACAAAAAGCCTTAATTTTAGACCCTTTCTTGTTCTTCCCAGATGATTTTTCCCACCTGGATAGAGGCAGAGGACTGTGGAATGTGGGGTTATACACCCAGAACACCAGGTTCAGATCCCAGGTCCACCCTTGCTAGCTGTGACACCTTGAGGACATCGTGCCATCTCTCTATGCCTTAATTTTCTTACTGGTAAAATGAAGATTATGATAATATCTAGCTCACAGCTATTGGGAAGATCTTAATAGCCCCTAAGTAGAACATAGTAAGTGTTCAGTTAAGTGTTAGGGTCTGTTATTATATATAGTAGGAGAGCAAAAGTGAGAAGTGATGGAAAAGGCACTCATCATATGACTTCACAGTGTGGTTCACCTGTCTGTAATACACTGTGAATTACTAGAAATTCCACCATTATCTGATAAACAGGATAATTATATCACAGTATGTAATGGGAAGGTGTATTTTTCTGTATGAAGCATTTGTTTAAGATATACAAACCACATTTTTTGGATCACACAATTTTATGTAGTTCTGTTTTGGTCCATCTTTATTTCTTAATATCCAGAGGGGTCAGGAAATGGAAATGGTCAGGGCAGTTTACCATTTCTGAAAGGCTTGCCGGCTGCCATGATGACCTGTCATCCGAGCAAACTCTAACAGGTGTCACACGTGGAGTGAGCTGAGGATGTTTACTTTTTACTTATTTTTTATTATTAGTTCACTTATCAATGGAATATGACATTTAACTATATCCTTATGGATTGCAAGTATTTTTAAGTGTAAAGCCCTTTCAGCTCTTACATAAAAGATGACATATGATTACAAATTATAATAAAGTGAGCAATATATTATATCAATTAAATGTTTATTTTTTATCTGAGCTAAATGACTAGCAGGAGAAATGTTTGGTCTAAGTGAACTATATCCATGGAAACATGATTCTATTACCTTTAAGCTGCTGGAAATTTTAATTTCTATTTAAATGTTTTGTTTAACTTTTTCAGCTTTATTGAGATATAATTCACATATAACATAGTATAAATTGAAGTAGTGCAATATAATGATTTAATATATGTATATATTGTGAAATGATTAACACAATAAGGTAGGTTAATACATCCATTGCTTATGTAGTTACAGTTTTTCTTCAGTGGTAAGAACTTCTAAAATATACTCTTATCAAGTTTCAAATATACAATACAATATTGTTAACTACTGTCATCATGCTGTGCATTACATCCCCAGGACTTCTTCATCTGTTTTTTTTTTTTTTCTGTTTTCTCCCCCTTCCTGTTTTTATATTATTTTTGTTTCCCTTCCCTTATGTTATTTGGTCTCTTAAGTCCTCATATAAGTAAAGTCATATGATTTTTGTCTTTCTCTGACTAAGTTCACTTAGCATAATACCCTCCAGCTCCATCGACGTAGTTGCAAATGGCAAGATTTCATTCTTTTTGATTGCCAAGTAATACTCCATTGTATGTATGTGTGTATATATATATAGATATAGATGGATTAAGATGTGGTATATATGTATATACGTATATATATATATATATACACGTACATATATATATATATACATACATATATATATATATATATATACATACACACATATATATATATACACACACATACATACATATATACCACATCTTCTTTATCCATTTCATCCATTTTATCCATTCATCCATCGATGGATATTTGGGCTCTTTCCATATTTTGGCTATTGTTGATAGTGCTGCTATAAACATGGGGGTACATGTGTACCTTCGAACAGCACACCTGTATCCCTTGGATAAATGCCTAGTAGTGCAATTGCTGGGTCGTAGGGTAGTTCTATTTTTAGTTTTTTGAGGAGACTCCATACTGTTTTCCAGAGTAGCTGCACCAGCTTGCATTCCCAACAACAATGCAAAAGAGATCCTTTCTCCACATCCTCGCCAACATCTGTTGTTGCCTGAGTTGTTAATGTTAGCCATTCTGACAGGTGTAAGGTGGTATCTCATTGTAGTTTTGATTTGTATTTCCCTGATGATGAGTGATGTTCAGCATTTTTTCATCTGTGGGTTAGCCATTTGGGTGTCTTCTTTGGAGAAGTGTCTATTCATGTCTTTTGCCCATTTCTTCACTGGATTCTTTGTTTTTTGGGTGTTGAGTTTGATAAGTTCTTTATAGATTTTGGGTACTAACCCTTTATCTGATATGTCATTCGCAAATATCTTCTCCCATTCTGTCTGTTGCCTTTTAGTTTTGCTGATTGTTTCCTTCACTGTGCAGAAGCTTTTTATTTTGATGAGGTACCAGTAGTTCATTTTTGCTTTGTTTCCCTTGCCTCTGGAGACATGCTGAGTAAGAAGTTGCTGCAGCCAAGATCAAAGAGGTTTCTGCCTGCTTTCTCCTGGAGGATTTTGATGGCTTCCTGTCGTACATTTAGGGCTTTCATCCATTGGAGTTTATTTTTGTGTGTGGTGTAAGAAAGTGGTCCAGGTTCATTATTCTGCATGTCACTGTCCAGTTTTCCCAGCACCACTTGCTGAAGAGACTGTCTTTATTCCCTTGGATATTCTTTCCTGCCTTGTCAAAGATTAGTTGGCCATATGTTTGTGGGTCCATTTCTGGGTTCTCTCTTCTGTTCCATTCATCTGAGTGTCTGTTCTTGTGCCAGTACCATACTGTCTTGATGATTACAGCTTTGTAGTATAGCTTGAAGCCTTGGATTGTGATGCCTCCTGCTTTCGTTTTCTTTTTCAAGATCACTTTGGCTATTCAGGGTCTTTTCTGGTTCCATACAAATTTTAGGATTATTTGTTCTAGCTCTGTGAAGAATGCTGGTGTTATTTTGATAGGAATTGCATTAAATATGTAGATTGCTTTAGGTAGTATCAACATTTTAACAATATTTGTTCTTCCTATCCAAGAGCATGGAATCTTTTTCCATTTTTTTTTGTGTCTTCTTCAATTTCTTTCATCAGCTTTTGATAGTTTTCAGCATATAGATTTTTCACCTCTTTGGTTGGATTTATTCCTAGGTATTTTATGGTTTTTGGTGCAACTGTAAATGGGATAAATTCCTTGATTTCTCTTTCTATTGCTTCATTGTTGGTATATAGGAATGCAGCTGATTTCTGTGCATTGATTTTATATCCTGCAACTTTTATGAATTCATGAATTAGTTATAGCAGTTTTTTGGTGGAATCTTTTGGGTTTTCCATGTAGAGTATCATGTCATCTGTAAAGAGTGAAAGTTTGACCTCCTCCTGGTCAATTTGGATGCCTTTTATTTCTTTGTGTTGTCTGATTACAGAGACTAAGACTTCCAATACTATGTTGAATAACACTGGCAAGAGTGGACATCCCTGTCTTGTTCCTGACCTTAGGGGGAAAGCTCTCAGTTTTTCCCCATTGAGGATGATATTAGTGTTGGGTCATTCATATATGGCTTTATGATCTCGAGTATGCTCCTTCTGTCCCTACTTTCTTGAGGGTTTTTATCAAGAAGGGATGCTGTATTTTGTCAAATGCTTTGTCTGTATCTGTTGAGAGGGTCACATGGTTCTTGTCCTTTCTTTTATTGATGTGATGCATCACGTTAATTGTTTTGCAGATGTTGAACCAGCACTGCATCCCAGGTATAAATCCTGTTTGGTCATGGTGAATAGTTTTTTTAATGTATTGTTGGATCCTGTTGGTTAATATCTTGTTGAGGATTTTTGTATTCATGTTCAACAGGGAAATTGGTCTATAGTTCTCCTTTTTAGTGGGGGTCTTTGTCTGGTTTTAGAATTAAGGTAATGCTGGCTTCATAGAAAGAGTTTGGAAGTTTTCCTTCCGTTTCTATTTTTTGGAACAGCTTCAAGAGAATAGGTGTTAACTCTTCCTTAAATGTTTGGTAGAGTTCCCCTGGGAAGCCATCTGTCCCTGGACTCTTGTTTTTTGGCAGATTTTTGATTACTAATTCAATTTCCTTACTGGTTATGGGTCTATTCAGATTTTCTATTTCCTCCTGTTTCAGCTTTGGTAGTGTATATGTATCTAGGAATTTGTCCATTTCTTCCAGATTACTGGCGTACAATTACTCATAATATTCTCTTATTGTTTTTATTTCTGCTGTAATGGTTGTGATCTCTCCTCTTTCATTCTGGATTTTATTTGGGTCCTTTCCTTTTTCTTTTTGATCTAACTGGCTAGTGGTTTATCAGTTTTGTTAATTCTTTCAAAGAACCACCTTCTGGTTTCATTGATATCTTCTAGTGTTTTTTGGTTTTGGTAGCATTAATTTCTGCTCTAATTTTTATTATTTCCTGTATTCTGCTGGTTTTGGGTTTTATTTGCTGTCCTTTTTCCAGCTCCTTTAAGGCGTAAGGTTAGGTTGTGTATCTGAGATCTTTCTTCCTTCTTTAGGAAGGCCTGGATTGCTATATACTTTCCTTTTATGACTGCCTTTGCTGCGTCCCAGAGGTTTTGAGTTGTGGTGTTATTTTCATTGACTTCCATCTACTTTTTAATTTCCACTTTAACTTCTTGGTTAGCCCATTCATTCTTTAGTAGGATGTTCTTTAGTCTCCAAATATTTGTTTGTTTCCAAATTTTTTCTTGTGGTTGATTTCAAGTTTCATAGTGTTGTGGTCTGAAAATATGCACGGTATGATCTTGATCTATTTATACTTACTTAGGGCTGATTTGTGTCCTAGTATATGGTCTATTCTGGAGAACGTTCCATGTGTACTGGATAAGAATGTATATTCTGCTGCTTTAGGATGAAATGTTCTGAGTATATCTGTTAAGTCTATCTGGTCCAGTGTGTCATTCAAAGCCATTGTTTCCTTGTTGATGTTTTGATTAGATGATCTGTCCATTGCTGTGAGTGGGGTGTTGAAGTCTCCTACTATTATGGTATTACTGTCGATGAATTTCTTTATGTTTGTGATTAATTGATTTATATATTTGGGTGTCCCACATTTGGCACATAAATGTTTACAATTGTTAGGTCTTGTTGGTGGCTAGACCCCTAGATTATGATATAATGCCCTTCTGCATCTCTTGATACAGTCTTTATTTTAAAGTCTAGATTGTCTGATATAAGTATGGCTACTCCGGGTTTCTTTTGTTGACCATTAGCATGATAGATGGTTCTCCATCCCCATCCCCAGTCTTGCTGGATAAAGAATTATTGGCTGCATATTTTTCTGACTCTGCACACTGAATATATCTTGCCACTCCTTTCTGGCCTGCTACGTTTCTGTGGATAGGTTTGTTGCAAACCTGATCTGTCTTCCCTTGTAGGTTAGGGACTTTTTTTCCCTCGCTGCTTTCATGATTCTCTCCTTGCCTGAGTATTTTGTGAATTTGACTATGATATGCCTTGTTGCTGGTTGGTTTTTGTTGAATCTAATGGGGGTCCTCTGTGCTTTCTGGATTTTGCTGTTTGTGTCTTTCCCCAGACAGGGAAAGTTTTCTGCTATGATTTGCTCACATAATCCTTCCACACCTATTTCTCTCTCTTCCTCTTCTGGGACCCCTGTGATTCTGATGTTGTTCCTTTTTAATGAGTCACTAATTTCTCTATATCTTAAATCATGCTCTTTTGCCTTAATCTCCCTCTTTTTTTCTGCTTCATTATTCTCTATAAATTTGTTCTCTATATTGCTAATTCTCTGTTCTGCCTCACCCATCCTTGCTGCCGCGGCATCCATCCGTGATTGCAGCTCAGTTATAGCATTTTGAATACCATCCTGACTAGTTTTTACTTCTTTTATTTCTGCAGAAAGGGATTCTAATTTTCGACTCCAGCTAGTATTCTTATTATCGTGATTCTAAATTCTGTTTCAGACATCTTGCTTGTATCTGTGTTGGTTAAATCCCTGGCTGTCATTTCTTTGTGCTCTTTCTTTTGGGATGAATGCCTTCGTCTTGTCATTTTGATGGGAGAAAAGGAATTAATGAGGTAGAAAAATTGAAATTAAAAGATTAAAATTAAAAAATATTAAAATTAAAAAATTAAGAACACACACACACAGATCGAAGAAATGATGCTAGATTCTAGGTGTGTTTTGGTCTGGGTGTTGAAAGTGGTTTGACAGATTAGAAAAAAAGGGGGGGGAGGAAATCATTTGAGAATTTGAAAAAATGAATACACTTAAGTAGACTAAAATGAGATTATGGGAGTAAAATAGAATTTGAAATATATACATAAAAGTAAAGAATATAGTAGAAAAAATTAAATAAAAATATTTTTAATAAAAATTAAAAATAAAAATGACTTTTTTCTTTTTCTGTATTCAAGAAAAATAAATGAAAAAGAAAAAAAATAAATTGTTTGAAAATTTGAAAAAGTGAATACACTGTATTAGACTAAAATAAAATGATGGAAGTAAAATAGAATTTGAAAACATTTACATAAAAGCAAAAAATATAGTAAAAAAATAAAAATACTTTAATAGAAATTGAAAGTAAAAATGAAATTTTTCTCTCCTGCATTCAAGAGAAAGAAAAGAAATGAAAAAGAGAAAAAAAGAAATAGAAAAAAATAAAGGAAATCATTTGAAAATTTGAAAAGGTGAATACACTGAAGTAGACTAAAATAAAATGATGGAAGTAAAATAGAATTTGAAAAAATTTACATAAAAGCAAAAAATATACTAATAAAAATTAAAGAAAAGTATTTTAATAAAAATTGAAAATAAAAATGAATTTTTACTTTTTCAGTATTCAAGAAAAAGAAGTGTAAAAGAGAAAAAAAAAAGAAAGAAAATTGAATAGATGGACCTGCTAACAGATTGAAGTAGGACTGAAATTGCTTCGTTTTCCCCTAGAAGTCAGTCTATGTAGCTCTTTATAGTCCATAGATTAAGCTGGCAGTGAGGTTTGTGTTCTTGAAGAGCAAAGTTGGCCCAGTTGGGCAGGGCTCAGTGTAACAGCTCCGCTCTCCACTAGATGGCGCTGCTAGCATACTGGGGTGGATTGTTGCGGTGCTGATAGATGCGTACGCGCATGCGCGGGAGCGGTGAAAAATGGCGCTACCCAGCCCCCCAGTCTGTTCTCCCGGATCAGCAGTCGACCGGTTCTCCGTCTTCAGCTCTCGTCCACTCCCCGCTTTTCCACTCTCCGTGACCAGGCCCTAGGCAGTACCTCTCTCCCAAGTTTTGTCTCAGATGCGGCTGTTTCCCCCGGCCCCTTACTTCGAAGGACTGCAGCTTTGACCCGTTCCACCCCTCTGTGGGAGGGTCTTACCGAACAATGGCCGAATGAACAATGGCCGAATGTTGGCTGCACCCAGGAACGCTTGCTGGACCCTGCTGCTGCTGGTGCCCGAGACTGCAGCCAGGTGCCAGCCCATCCCAGAAAAAGTTCGCGAGACAGTGTAGCAGCAGCGTTTCAGGGATTATGGGAAATCAACACACATCTGGCACCTGGCTTCACCCTTAACGACCTTGTTCCAGCACCAGCAAATGTGGCTGTTTTCTGGGGTCTGCTGAGATCAGGTGGCTTCAACAGTCTCTACCAAATGTCCTTCCAGCAGTGGAACCGCTTTTCCCCGTGTGGCCTTAGAACTTCCTGGACCCCACTCTGTTCCTGGGGATCCGCCCTTCCCACCAGAGCACCTCAAGGTATCGAGCGGCGGAGTTACAGACTCTGCGCTCCTCCTGTTTAAAGTCTTAATGGAATTTAAACCCTCTCCTTTCTCCTTTCTCCTTTCTCCTTTCTCCTCCCTTTTTAGTTTAGTCCCTGTGGCTGTTTCCAATTTTCCACTTCTTCTCCAGCTGCTTTTGGGAAAGGGTGCTTTTCCCGTATTCTCCCCCTGCCCCCAGTCTCCGTCCGCTCTTCCTGCTCCTTCTCACTCCTCAAGTTCACCTCTCCGCGCCTTGTACCTGCTGAATTCTGTGGTTCAGGTTGTGCAGATTGTTGTGTTAATCCTCCAGTCAGTTTTCTAGGTGTGTAGGATGGTTTAGTGTTGGTCTGGCTGTATTTCATGGCCACGAGACACACAAAAGACTTCCATGCTGTTCCGCCATCTTGGCTCCTCCTCAGGACTTATTCATCTTATAACTGGAAGTTTGTACCCTTTGACCACATTCATTCTTTTCTCCCATCCCTTAAATAGGCCTCTGAGAACCACCAATATGTTCTCTGTTTCTATGAGTTTAGGTTTTAAGATTCCACATCTAAGAGAGATCATACAGTATTTGCCTTTCTCTGTCTGACTTACTTCACTTAGCATAATGCCTTCGGGTATTATCCATGTTGTTGCAAAAGGCAGGGTTTCCTTGTTTTTTATTGCTGAATAATATTCCATTGTGTGTGTGTATGTGTGTGTGTGTGTGTGTGTGTTTGTGAGCAAGCGTGCACATGTGTGTATGTATGTATATATATATCATGTTTTTTTCTCAATAAACTTCATTTTATAGAGGAGTTTTATTTTTTTATTTTTTTAAATGTTTATTTTTGAGAGAGAGAGAGAGAGAGAGAGAGAGAGAGAGAGAGAACAAGTGGGTGAGGGGCAGAGAGAGAGGGAGACACAGAACCCAAAGCAGGCTCCAGGCTCTGAGCTATCAGCACAGAGCCCCATGTGAGGCTCAAACCCATGAACCATGAGACCATGACCTGAACCAAAGTTGGATGCTTAACTGACTTGCCACCCAGGCGCCCCTATACAGCAGTTTTAGATTTTCAGATAAAATGAGCAAAGTACAGAGTTCCCATATACCCTCCTGTCCACAGTTTTTCCTATTATTAACATGCTACATTAGTATTGTATATTTTGGTTACATTTAATGAACCAGTTTTAGTATGTTATTATTAACTAACGTTTGTATTTTACTCAGATTTCCGTAGGTTTTTTTTTTGTTTTTGTTTTTTTTTTTTTTTTTTGAGAGAGACAGAATTGAGGAAGGGGCAGAGAGATGAAGAGAGACAGAATCCAAACCAGGCTCCATGATGATAGCACAGAGCCCCACGTGGGGCTGGAACCCAGGATCATGACCTGAGCCAAAACCATGAGCCAGGTGTTTAACCAGCTCAGCCACCTGCCCTGGATTTCTTTCGTTTTTGTCTAATGTTTTTTTTTGTTTTTGTTTTTTTTTTGTGCCAGGATCTCATCCATGAGACCACATTACATTTAGTTGTCATATCTTTTTAGGCTCCTCTTGTCTGTGGCATCTCCTCAGACTTTTCTTTATCTCTGATGACTTCAATAATTTTGAGGAGGACTGGTTTTATAGAATGCCCCTCTGTTGATTTGTCTGATGTTTTCTTCATGGTTTAAACTCGGTTTATAGGTTCTGGAAAGGAAGACCGCAGAGATGAAGTGTCATTTTCATTACATCATATCAAGGGCACATACTTTCACAAGCTTTATGACTGTTTATGTTGATCTTGATCACCTGGCTGAGTAAAGTTTGTCAGGTTTCTCCACTGTAAATTTACCCCTTTTTTATTTCTTTCCATGCTGTGCCTTTTGGAAGGAAGTTGCTATGCATAGCCCATATTGAAGGAGTGTGGAGTTAGGCTCTTCCCTTCCTTCGGTACAGTATCTACATAAATTATTGGGAATTCTTTTGCATGATAGTTTTGTTTTCCCTCTCCCCCCATCTACTGAGTCATTCAGTCATTTATTTCTATCAGCATGGACTCATGGATTTTATGCTTTGGGCTATAATTCAATACTTCTTTTTTTTTTTCTTTGAATTGCTCCAGCTTTAGCCATTGGGAGCTTTTTCAGTTGGCTCCTGTATCCTTTTGACATACTTCATCAATGTGTCTGTTTTTTTTGTTTTTGTTTTTGTTTTGTTTTGTTTTACTGCTTGTTGTTTTTTGAGCACTTATTTTCTGGCACTACACAATGCTCCAGGCTTATCTTGTATCTTGTATATATTCTGCCCCCAGTCCTAGAACCAGTCATTTTTCTAAGGAGCCTTAGTTTCTTTTATAAAAGAACAGTATTCAAAATCATGATCTAGGTACTAAGTGTGCTCATTGTTATTGGGGCATCATTTATTTTAGGTCCTCAGTTGACAGAGCAAAGATATGTATGTATGTATACTAACGTGTGTGTGTGTGTGTGTGTGTGTGTGTGTGTGTGTGTGAGACCGTCAGTAATTATACTAAAGTGAGTTCTTATACGCTCTTCAATCCTAACCTATTAGTATATGGATCATTCTAGCCTCTTCCCCTTGCTTATCTGTAAATTCCCACCCAACAGTGAGAAACACAGCTGTTACCCTTTCGCATCTATTTACTTGAATGTTCAGTTCCAGTGTACATGTAAAGCGGTATCATATTGGTTAAAACTGTAACCCTGTGGGATACAGTGCTTATATGCAATTCCTTTTTCATTTAGTTTTACAAACTCCATTACCAAAGTTACTCAGGTTAGCACATGTTCTCACCACACCCTTCAGTGAGGTGGTTTCATATATTTTAATATAATTATATTCTCTTGTCACCAAACTCCTAAACGATGTTTTCAAAAAAATGGGATAAATTAAGATTCATTCTTTGTGCTGTCAAGTTCTACAGATTTTGACAAGTGCATAATGTCATGTATCCACTCTTACAATATCATACAGAATAGTTCCATTGCCCTAAAAGTCTCCTGTGCTTTGCCTACTCATCCCTCTACCCCTTATCTGAATCCCTGGCAGTCACTGATATTTTATCATTTCTATAATTTACTTTCCCAAAATGTCAAGTATTCAAAACAGTTTAAATCATACAGTATGTGGCCTTTTCACACTCGTTTCTTTCACTTATTAATATGCATTTAAGGTTCATCCATGTATTTTTGGTGGCATGATAGCTCATTTATTTTTATCATAGAATTTTATCACATATATTCCACTGTATGGATGCACCACAGATTGTATAGTCACCTATTGAGAATATCTTAGTTGCTTCCAGTTGCTGGAATAAAAGTGCTATAAATATCCATGTATGTTTTTTGTGTGGATCTAAGTTTTAAAATCAGTTGGATAAATAGCTAGGAATGTGATGTCTGGAACATATAGTAAGACTATGTTTACCTCTGTAAGAAACTGCCTAACTGTCTTCCCAAGTGGCTATACTATTGTACATTCCCGCTAGTAATGAAGAAGAGTTCCTGTTACTTCTCATCCTCAGCATTTGGTATTGTATTTTTGGGTCCTAACCAGTGTAATACATGTTATCTCACAGGGAACTTAATTTACACTTCCCTAACAAAAAATGAGGTTGAGCACCTTTTCATATGCTATTGTATATCCTCTAGATGTATAAAGTTATGCATGTATATGTCAGGTGTCTGTTGAGATGTTCATTTTTTGATTTCGTTGTTTTCTTATTGTTGACTTTTGAGAATTCTTTTTATATGTTGATACAAGTCCTTTGGTAGATGTATTTTGCAAATATTTTCTTTCTGTCTGTGGCTTTTCTTTTTACTCTTAACAATAGCTTTCACAATGCAGAAGTTTTAAATTTTAACAAAAGTCTCACTATTTTTTCTTTCATAGATTATATTTTTAGTGTTGTGTTTAAAAACCTATTGGGGTGCCTGGGTGGCGCAGTCAGTTAAGCGTCTGGCTTCAGCCAGGTCACGATCTCGCGGTCCGTGAGTTCGAGCCCCGCGTCGGGCTCTGGGCTGATGGCTCAGAGCCTGGAGCCTGTTTCCGATTCTGTGTCTCCCTCTCTCTCTGCCCCTCGCCCCTTCATGCTCTGTCTCTCTCTGTCCCAAAAATAAATAAAAACGTTGAAAAAAAATTTTTTTTTAATAAAAACCTATTGCCAAACCCAAGGTCACCTAGATTTTTTCCTGTTTTATTCAAGAAGTTCTATTGGTTTTCATTTTTTACCTGTAGGCCTGTGGTCCACTTTGAGTTGACTTTTGTGAAAGGTATGTGGGTTGTGTCTAATTCATTTTTTTGCATATGAATGTCAAAATTTCCCAGCACTATTTGTCAAAAGGACTATCCTTTATGCATTGAATTCCCTTAGCTCCTTGGTCAAAGATCAGTTGGTTATTTTTATGCATTATTTCTGGTTGTCTACTCTATTACTTTGATCTATGGTCTATGTGTCTGTCTTTCCCTAACTACTATGATGTCATGATTACTATAGCTTCCTACTTCCTAGCTTCCTAGTTGCAGTTCAGTAACTTGAAATCTTCCAACTTTGTTCTTCCTTTTCAGTATTGTGTTGCTATTTTGGTTCTTTTGCCTTCCCATGCAGACTTTAGAATCAGTTTGTCAATATCCACAAAACAGCTTGCTAGGATTTTGATTAAAAGTAAGTTGAATCTATATAAGTTGGGAAGAATTGACATCTTAACAATATCAAGTCTTCTAATTTATGAACATGGAATATTACTTCATTTATTTATATCTTCGTTGACTCTTTTATCAGAGATTTATAGTTTTCTGTATATAGATCCTTTAAAGATTTTTTTTTTAATTTGAAATTTTAAAATAGCTTAGGGGGCGCCTGGGTGGCGCAGTCGGTTAAGCGTCCGACTTCAGCCAGGTCACGATCTCGTGGTCTGTGAGTTTGAGTCCCGCGTCAGGCTCTGGGCTGATGGCTCGGAGCCTGGAGCCTGTTTCCGATTCTGTGTCTCCCTCTCTCTCTGCCCCTCCCCCGTTCATGCTCTGTCTCTCTCTGTCCCAAAAATAAATAAACGTTGAAAAAAAAAATTTTAAAATAGCTTAGTTTTCATTTTGGGGGGCTATTATAAATTATATTGTGTTTTTTATTTAAAATTCCAATTGTTTATTACCGTTGTATAGAAAAACAATTGACTTTTACATATTGGCTGATTATCCTTCAACCTTGCTAAAAATGGTTATTTTTTTCTAGGAGTACTTTTTTTCTTGGTCAAATCTTTGGGATTTTCTACATAGAAAATTGTGTTATCTGCAAACAAAATAATTTTTATTTCTTCCTTCCCAAATTGTGTATTTTTAATTTCCTTTTCTTATTGCACTAGCGAGGGATTCCACTATAATCTTGAATAGGCGTAGTGAGAGGGGACATACTTATCTTGTTCTTGATGATAGGGCAACAGCATCTTGTTTCTCAAGATTAAGTATGATTTTACATACAGATTTTTTTGTAGACATTCCTTGTCAGGTTGAGGAAATTCCCCTCTAATCCTCATTTGCTAAGAGTTTTAATCATGAATGAACATTGGATTTTGTTAGGTGTTTTTTTTTTTTTTTTGTATCAATTGATATAATAACATGATGGTTTTCTTTAGCCTATTAATATGGTGGATTACATTATTTTATTTTCTAATGCTGAATCAGCATTACATACTTTGGATAAATCCCACTTGTTCATGGTGTATAATTCTTTGTATATATTGTTGGAGTTATTTTCCTAATATTTCTTGTATCCATGTTCATGAGAAATATTGGTCTGTAGTTTGTAGTTTTCCTTTTTTACAATGTCTTTAACTGGTTTTGATATTAGCATAATGCTGGCCTCACAGAAGAAAATTAGGAAAAATTTCCTGTTTCTATTTTCTGGATGGAATTGTAAAGAATTGATATCATTTCTTTCTTTATTTCTGGTAGAATTCACTATTGAAACTGTCTGGGCCTAGTGCTTTCTGTTTCAGAAGGTTATTATTGATTCAATTTATTTAACAGATATGAGGGCATCAAGATTATTTATCCTTGTATGAATTAGGTAGTTTGTTTCTTTAAATAATTAGTCCACCTCATCTGGGTTATCAAATTTCTGGACATAATATTGTTCCTAATATTCCTTTATTATCCTTTTGCTATCCATGATATTAGTAGTGATGATTCCTCTTTCAAATCTAATAGTGGTGATTTGTGTCTTTTTTCTTTTTCTCTTGACTAGTCTAGCTAGCAGTTTATCAATTTTACTATTCTTTTCAAAGAACCAGCATTTGGTTTTATTGGTTTTCTCTTTTAATTTCCCATTTTCAATATCATTGTTGTCTGTTTTCTGTTATTTCTTTTCTTCTCTTTGCTTTATGTCTAAATTGATCTTCCTTCTATAATTTCTTAAGAAGAAAGTTTAGATGATTGATTTTAGATCTTTATTGCTTTCTAATGTATGTATTTATTTCTTTAAATTTCCCTTAAGCACTGTGTATACTTGCACTGTGCATACTTCATCACAAAATTTTGTAATGAATTGAATTTTCATTTAGTTCAGAAAAATTTTTAATTATCTTTTTTTGAAAAAAATTTTTTAATGTTTATTATTTTTGACAGAGAGAAAGAGAGAGAGAGAGAGAGAGCAGGGAAGGGGCAGAGAGAGAGGGAAACACAGAATGGGAAGCAGGCTCCAGGCTCTGAGCTGTCAGCACAGAGTCCACTGCGGGGCTCAAACTCACAGACCACGAGATCATGACCTGAGCTGTAGTCTGGGCCGCCCAACCAGCTGAGCCACCCAGGCGCCCCTTTAATTACCCCTTGTAACTTATTGGGGTGCCTGGGTGGCCAGTCAGTTAAGCGTCTGACTTCAGCTCAGGTCACGATCTCATGGTTTGTGAGTTCGAGCCCCGCGTCGGGCTCTGGGCTGATGGCTCAGAGCCTGGAGCCTGCTTCCGGTTCTGTGTCTCCCTCTCTCTCTGCCCCTCCCCCGTTCATGCTCTGTCTCTCTCTGTCTCTCTCAGTCTCAAAAATAAATAAACGTTAAAAAAAATTTTTTTAAAAAGAAACTTATTTTGTGACCTATGTTTTCCTTTTTTGTTTGATCTCCAAATATGTTTGGATTTTCCAGATCCCTTTCTGTTACTGATAGTTAATTTAATTCCATTCCAATTTGAAAAAGCACCTCTTTTAGGCATCTTTACAGATAAATGAAGTCTCTAAATGTTTAGATGATGAAGGTTAGCTGTTAATTATGCGATAAGGGTAGAATATTATAATGAAAGCAGGTCTTAGACCAAATTCTGCCACATACTTAGACATTTTCTAAGCAGGCATAAAATAGTGCATACAACTGGTCTTGTAATCTTATTGATATCCCATCTCTCTGCTCTCATAGGGGACTTACTGCAACTTGCATGAAATGTTCACCAGAAGCAAGTTCAATGATATTTTAGAGGCAGAATGTGGTCACCTCTCTAGTAACCATCAGAATCCTCTGATCCAGTGGCTGAACCCTGAGGGCTTTCTAAGGATTAAGTCTAGGATGCCCTCTCTAAGAGTGCAAGATACAGGATTTGCTAGAATTTATTCTGGGTTTGTGCAAGAATGGAAAGTGTCACTACAATATCCTCATAACTTGAGTATCATTACTTTGATCAATGAAGTCAACATAGCTGGAACACTATAAAACTTACCTTACAATTGTGGCCTTTCTGATCTATTATTAACTTCTGGGTTACCACCCAAGAAATGACAATTCCTATCAGGACATTTTACTGCTCTGGAAGTTACTTTAAACAAACACACATTTGCATCACACTGTCTATGCTGAAGTATTTTAAAGTAAACTTCTTATATTGTAACACCAAGATCTGGAATACAAGAAGAGGAATGGTTTTGAGGAAAGAAGAATAATTTGCTTATGTAAATCCTGACATTCTATAAAAATATATAGCTGTGCATAATAGAAAGATGTTTCACCATTAAAAACAATCTTTTTCCAAATTTACTTATTTTTTGCTTTTCGTTGGTACCAGGTAAAATCCTCTACCAAGAGAAACATATAGCACAAGCCAAAAACAGTTTCCTGCCAGCATTTTTTCATGGGATCTGCATTTGAGAAAATTGGTTTTCCAAAGGAATAAAAAGGTAAGATCATATCAGAGCAGAGATTGGCCAAAAAAACCAATACATTCCAACATGTATAAATTCTAAGTGTGTTAATTCTCACATAAAAATAGAAGCATACAATATCTTTGTAATTAAATTTGATTTAATGAAACTGAGACTTTCTCCCCTAAGAGTTTATTAAATGCTTTGAGGTGGGGTGGGAGAAGCATGAAAAATAATTTCAGGGGTGCCTGGGTGACTAAGTTGGTTAAGCATCTGATTCTTTAAATTTTTTTTTTAACGTTTATTTATTTTTGAGATAGAGGCAGAGCATGAATGGGGAGGGTCAGAGAGAGGGAGACACAGAATCCGAAACAGGCTCCAGGCTCAGAGCTGTCAGCACAGAGCCCGACGCGGGGCTCGAACTCACGGACCGCGAGATCATGACCTGAGCCGAAGTCGGCCGCCCAACTGACTGAGCCACCCAGGTGCCCCTAAGCATCTGACTCTTGATCATGATCATGATCTCATGGTTCCTGAATTCAAGCCCCGCATTGGGCTCTGCACTGACAGTGTGGAACCCGCCTTGGATTCTCTCTCTCCCCCCTCTCTGCCCATTCCCCACTCATTCTCTCTCCCTCAAAATAAATTCTCCTTCCCCACTCACTCAAAATAAACAAATAAAAGCTTAAAAAAAAGAGAGAAAAATAATTTCCATTTGTAGGGCCATGGCAAAAGACTACAGTGGCATAGGCAAAAAGACAGAATGAGCTGACCTGTACTAGAATCCTCTCTCTGATCTCTCCCATCTGTATTTCCTGTTGTCTTGCCACCCTACTGCTTGTATGAAGCCTAGGTGAACAGCACCTATGTATATGCTATATTCCTATCCCTAAGTAAGTTATATATCTATAAATTAGATACTCCTCATTTGAATCTCCTTACTGGTTCTGCCACATTGTCCAAGTTCCTGAATTGCTCTTCATCTCAGTTTCTTAATCTGTGAAATAGAAATAATAATTGTGTCTATCACAAAAATTATGTGGGTATCCAATGACCTAATTCATGTGATATGCTTAACAAAGGGCTAAAAAGCAGTTCATATACATGTTAACAACTTCTATACATGGTAACTGTTATCATTTTGGTGCAGTTTTGGGTGAGACTGAATTCAAAATTGTAGCTTCCACATACTGTTTGTTGGGGAGATGAATCAATTTACCTTGCGGTAGGTCTTCTGTGTTTAGGTAAGTCAGTTGAGTAGTTCTTAGTTATGTAAAGGTAAGACTGAGTTCCCTTGAGGAAGAAAGAGCAAGACATTTGGTAGCCAGACAAGGGAAGTCCTCAATGAAACTTGGAATGTAAAGACGAGTAAATATGTGGTCAAGAAGCCTCCTGGGAGGAAGAGAGTCCTCTATCACTTCTTTTGAGGTTTGCTATTATCAGAAACTGTGTGATGAACTCTCATGATTTTAGTTAATCATTTGGTAGGAAGGAACAAGGGCCTCAAAGAGGTGCATCATATGGAAATAGTCTAGACTCAACACTGAGAGGTCAAAGATGTTTTGGGGGCAGGGCTTCTCTCAGTCCATTGTGATGCCAAGACTAGAGGACTCTCAGGACGTAGGACCTTGCCCACTGCATTGCACTTTGTACAGAGGATGTCCCTGCACATGAGGATAACCAGAAGATCTTCAATTTGGGTACTCAAGGATGGGACATTCCTCTCAAAGCTTTCTCTTTTAAGGGATATACGTTCTTTTTTTTTTCCTAATTTTTTTTTTCATTTTTTAAAATTTACATCCAAATTAGTTAGCATATAGTGCAGCAGTGATTTCAGGAGTATAGTCCTTAGTGCCCCTTACCCATTTAGCCCATCCCTCCTCCTACAACCCCTCCAGTAACCCTCTGTTTATTCTCCATAGTTATGAGTCTCTTCTGTTTTGTCCCCCTCCCTGTTTTTATATTATTTTTCTTTCCCTTCCCTTATCTTCATCTGTTTTTATCTTAAAGTCCTCATATGAGTGAAGTCTTTTTATGACTGATTAATTTCACTTAACGTAATACCCTCCAGCTCCATCCATGTAGTTGCAAATGGCAAGATTTCATTCTTTTTGATTGCTGAGTAATACTCCATTGTATGTATATGTATGTGTATGTATATGTATGTGTCTGTGTGTATATATATATGAGTATATATATATGTATATGTGTATATATATGTATATATATATGTATATGTGTGTGTATATATATATGTATATATATATCTATACATCTATATATATATATATACGTATATATATACCAAATATTCTTTATCCATTCATCCATCAATGGATATTTGGGCTCTTTCCATACTTTGGCTATTTTGGCTATTGTTAATAGTGCTGCTATAAACATGGGGGGCATGTGTCCCTTTGAAACAGCACACCTGTATCCCGTGGCTAAATGCCTAGTAGTGCAATTGCTGGGTCGTAGGGTAGTTCTATTTTTAGTTTTTTGAGAAACCTCCATACTGTTTTCCAGAGTGGCTGCACCAGCTTGCATTGCCACCAACAATCCTCTTTCTCCGCATCCTCACCAACATCTGTTGTTGCCTGAGTTGTTAATGTTAGCCATTCTGACAGGTGTGAGGTGGTATCTCATTGTGGTTATGATTTGTATTTCCCTGATGATTAGTGATGTAAGGGATATACATTCTTAAGGGTCATCTTAGCAGAATGAAAACAACCATGTGACTAAAAGAAACCAATTCCAACAGCAACCAATGAAGAAATATGGCTATGAAGGAAAACAATGATAATGGAGTAGCCAAGTTGCCATTTCTCTCAAATGCAGGTAGAGCTGAGTGATCCCTAGGGGTAACAGTTGAAGTGAGAACACCTCAGGGAGGTATTACTGAATTCTAGATAATTTGGGCAAGCAAGTTTTAAGAGATTAGATAGGAAAATAAAAGGGATAAACCCATATATTATGTAAAGCTGACACACCACTTACATTATATTCATTCTTCCATCAATTTATTACTCATCCATTTACTTATTCGTCCATTTGGTATGTATTGAAGATGCTATTTAAGATAAAAAAAAAAAAAACTTCAGGAGCACCTACCTGGGTGACTCAGATGGTTGAGTGTCCAACTTCATCTCAGGTCATGGTCTCATGGTTCCTGAGTTCTTGAGTTCGAGCTATATGTTAGGCTCTGTGCTGACAGCTCAGAGCCTGAGGCCTGCTTCAGATTCTATGTTTCCCTCTCTTTCTGCCCGTCCCCTGCTCATACTCTGTCTCTGTCTCTCTCAAAAATAAATAAAACATTTTAAAAAAATTTTAAAAAGGTAAAGAGCTTTAGAAGTCATGTTTTTGCCATCAAGGGGCCAATAATCCCATTAACCAGACATGTTTCTTGGGGCAACATATGAAAGAATATCATTATGTTTCATTTATTACTATCTTGCCAATGAAACATTGTATACTCAGAAAATCCAATCATCACCTTAGCACAAGTGTTGAAATGTTTCACTCTGCTGAAATGTGTGTGTGTGTGGTGGGGTTGGGGGGGGGCACTTGCTCACACACAAGCATTTGTCTTTACATATTCTTGGAATTTGGAATCTTGGGATAACAAAGTACTTATGTCAGTCTTTGCTTGATTTTAGTGTAGTGAATGTTTTGGTGTGGAAGTTTGTTTTGCAAAACAAAAGGTCCATAACACACTACTTGGAGAAGAAAACCTTCAGAAAGCTTGCCCTGGTGGTTCCCATGGAAGCACTGCTTGTCATTTCGTCTAATGACCAACCTAATGATTGGGAAACCTTGCCTAATTGCCAAGTAAGGAATATCCATTCGCTGCCACATCAGCCCTTATTATTCTAGAATAAATGAATTCCCACCTGTCATAGATTATCAGATATTTCTGTATCTGTTCAGCAAGGGTAATATTAATAGTGCAGTGAAAACAGAACTGTGTGGATCTGCTGTCTTTGTTCCTTTGCTAATCTTGGATATTTTTCTTTTTGATCTCAAGATGCCAGAATAAACATGCTTTTGGATGCAAGAAGACATCCAATTCAGTATTCCTTAATTAATGAAATCTTTTTAAAAGCATCCCAGTATCCTTAGGATGTCTTGGAGCACCTGGACAGAATGAGCAAAGAGCTTACTGTGCTTATTTAAAAATTCCTATTCATAGCACAACTAACTGAAGTATTCTAATCAGCTGTCAGGCAAGCAGGTCTCCCCATAGCTTTTGGACAGCCCCAAGGCTCACAGAGAGATGGTGGAGAGGGTCAGGTTGACAGATTGTTTTTGCTGTCTTAACGAGTGCAAATGAACTGATTTTGCTGAAAAATCTCTCCAGATTATGACAGACAAAACATCTTTCACAACATGATATGTTTTCAGTGGGCAGCTCTGGTTTCTTCATGTAGAGATTGCCGATCCAGTTTGCGTGTTCTAGTATATTCCTATTTAATTTTTTGCCATGGTGACTCATCATCCTCAGCAATTCCCTGAAAACACAAACAGAAGAGCTCAGAAAGCAAAGGCAGAATATGTGGGGTTTTTGTTTTTTTTGTTTTTGCCTAGGGTGTCCAGTGGTAGAGGTTGACACATCAACTCCTGAGTCATTTTGTCTATTTGGCCAATTCCTCTTTTGTAATGAGCATGAATATATGATACAAAGATCTTCATACTATGTGCTCATTCCCTTTATGTTCATTTACATACTTCTACAACCCCTGAAGAGCCTTCCAGGCCTCTTACCACAGTCCATAAGTCCATAACTGTTCCAACCTTGGTTGACATCCATTTACACACAAAGTATATGAGCAGGTAAGCCAACCAAAGCACTGACCATCGGGAAGAATTTCTCTTTCCAGTGTTTTTTAGGGCTGTCCCTGAATGAGCCACAGTAGAGTTGCTGTCCACTTTCAGCTGACACCCATATACCAAGCCAAACTATCCATAAACCAAGCTTATTTTCCCCCCTTCAGTCATTCATTTGGGATCTGCCATATTGTTCATAGGTATGAGTAGAAGGAAGAATACTATTATTATAGAGAAGAATACTATTATTATAGAGGTGGATGCTCTTAATACAGGCTGCTATAACAAACAAACAGAGACTGGGTAGGTAGCTTAAACAACAAACACTTACTTCTCACATTTCTGGAGATTAAGAGGTCCAAGAACAAGGCTCCAAAAGATTTGGTGTCTGACATCTAGTTTCCAGGTTCCTAGATAAGCTATGTTCTCTTTAGATCCTCACATAGCAGAGAAATTGAGCTCTCGATTCTTTATCTCCTCATAAAGGCACATACCCCCTCGTAGGGTCTCTGTTCCCCAAATCCCATCCAAATTTCATTTTAATCATTTCCCAAAGTTCCCACCTCCAAATACCATCACACTGGTGGTTAGGCTTCAACAGATGAGTTTTAGGAGGATACAAACATTCAGTCCATAATAGATGCTGTGGGGAGTCCTGGCCTACCTGCTCATGTGTCTTATGTGGGCTCTCCGGTCCTGGTTGTGCTTGATACCAGATGTGCCACCTCCATCTGACACTGAACTACTCTGGGCCTGCCCAGCCTGATGACTGGGGTTGATAGGACCCAGCCCATAACGAGCAATGAGCTGTATGGTCATGTGGCACCCTACACTGAGGGGACCCATCTCCACCAGGGCCTAGTACCATGTCAGGAGGTGTTTTTCCAAAAGCATATAATTCTCTTCTGAAGATGACATAGCCTCCTCTGGAAACCCAGGGGCCTGCATTAAAATTCTCTCAGTGGGACGCGGCACAAACTCCACTCAGTTTCTTTCGTCACCACTGATACCTACAACACTTGTGGCCCAAGTGGCGGTGCGATTGCTTGCCTGTCATCTTGGAGCTGCTTCAGAGTCCTCTACTGCCCTAAGCTTAGATCCTTTTACATTACCGGCTTTATGGCATGGAGTTATATTTCTGTATGTGGAATGTAGCCAGTTAGCCATCACGTTTCCTTTTTGTGGTAGGATGTGCCAGACACACTAATTTGGAGGGCACGTTTCAGTATGTTCTTAACCTCTGGGTCCCTAAAAATTTTATGACTATGTCAAGCGTTTGGATTTTTTCAAGGCCCATATCCTACCCCATGGGACACATATCTCTTACAAGATCTTCTGTATGCTAGGCAGCTCTTGCTCATTGACCCCTATAAATATAGTATCATTGATAAAATCAGCCAATGTGACATTCTGTAGAATGTCCAGATGATCAGATTTCTTTGGTATGTTTTACAAAAGGCAGTAGAGTTATTCCTGGCTAGCACTCTAAATTAATATTTTTGTGTGATCCATGTGAATACAAATGGCTTCTGATACTCTTTCCTGATTAAGATAGAAATAATGTATTTGTGTTGCTCCAGGAAGAGTATGTCCCTGGGCAAGGTAGCTCTCTACAGCTGAGGCAGACCCTGAGGTGTTGAGAGCTAGAGGTAACCTCTGACTATATCCCCTGAAGCTGGGTGGTAAGTCCTTTGTGGGTAAAGTCACGAAGAGACTTTTTATTGGTATTGTTGTTTTACAAGTAGTTGCAGAACTAAGTTTAATATTTTTTAATTTTGTATTATTTAAAAAAAATTTTTTTAAGCAATGGCTGAGAGCTAGAACTGAGACGTAGGATTACCTTTCTACTTTTGTATATTATCTGTATATATAAATCCAGACATACCTCTTTATTTCCCTATCTGTAAGCTTAGTTTAACTTTTCCCCCTAAGTTTATTTATTTATTTTGAGAGAGAGAGAGAGAGAGAGAGAGAGAATGAGAGAATGAGTGGGGTGGGGGGGCCGAGAGAGACGGGGACAGAAGATCCGAAGCCGGCTCTGCATTGCCAGCAGAGAGCCTGATGTGGGGCTCAAACTCATGAACCATAAGATTATAACCTGAGACAAAGTTGGATGCTTAACCAACTTAGTCACCCAGGCACCCCTTAGGTTAACTTTTTGAACAATACATATTTCTCTTCATTATATGAGTTGAAATCTTTACAGGTAATCTTTCAGTCCCTATAAACATCTGAGTTACAAGAGCCTCTTCTGGGATCCTTAAATTGGATGGCCCAACCCACAGTTACTGCCATTTCCCTGTTGCCTACAGTGAGCACACAAAATAAGAATCCATTAAAACAGAACCTGTTTGGGGCGCCTGGGTGGCGCAGTCGGTTAAGCGTCCGACTTCAGCCAGGTCACGATCTCGCGGTCTGTGAGTTCGAGCCCCGCGTCGGGCTCTGGCTCGGAGCCTGGAGCCTGTTTCCGATTCTGTGTCTCCCTCTCTCTCTGCCCCTCCCCCGTTCATGCTCTGTCTCTCTCTGTCCCAAAAATAAATAAACGTTGAAAAAAAAATTAAAAAAAAAAATAAAATAAAACAGAACCTGTTTTGTGCATCATCCTCACACAAGCAGGTGGTGAGTAATTTTGTCCTGTTGTGGAGAGGGGGCATAAAGACACGAAAGCCAAAACTAAATTGATTTCAGTATTGTATTGTATTCATGGGGTCTTGACATCCATTTTTGTCAGAGTGATTTTTTAAAAATATGCTATATTGATGATGCCATTTCTTAAAATTCTTCAGAGGTTTCTTATTATCTTTGAAAGAAAGTACAAAGCCCTCAACATGGTCAACAAGGCCCAAGCATGATCTGACCTCTGGCCACCTTTCCCAGCTGAGAGAGGCACCAGAGATACATGAGTGAGCCTATAGAACTGGAGAAAGAAATGTACTTTAGACACATGATTACACAAATGACCACTTAATTACGTTATGAGAATTACTGAAATGATTTCTGTGTGTTGGTTTTGGTTTTGGTTTTTGATAGCCTGTTGTAAAAGCAGGTGCAATCTTTCCCGCCTCAGCAAGGCATTGTTTTATGTCATTATTTCAATTCTTTTATTTTTTTTTTTTTGGGGGGGGGGGGGGCGGGGCACAAGAACATTATTATATCTGTGGGTTCAGCTTTGTTCAGTTACCGGTGACATCTACCAAAATCTAGCAATGTCGCTAGAACCCCATCCTTAGCAGTGAGGTTCATTCTCAGGAGCCAGTTCCTGTTTGTTTTGTGGGTACTAAGCTGTTGCTTTCCCCCCTGAGGTATGTCTGGTGGGCAGGGCTAGAATGCAGCTTGTTCTTTTGTCTGCAGTCCAGCTCTACTGGTGTCCGGCCCTGAGCCCCACACCACTTAAATGGAAGCCAAGTGACCCACAAAATACACACTGGTTAGTTCCCCAGCTCTGGCTGTCACTGTGCCCCTCCTTGGGCCTTTCCCAGGAATGCTTTGTGCTTCAAGCTGGTCAGGATCCTCTGGAACTGTGATAGTACCTTGACAGCTTCAGCAGTGGCTGCTGCCACACCTCCCCTCATATTGGATCACTTGAATAAAGACCATTTTCTGCTTTCTTGGACAGCCACTCCTCAACCTTTTCAAATGGATGAACCATGCAGGGAAATTAAACCTTAGGCCCTGGCTCCTGTTTTCCTCAATGTCCAGATTTATTACTCTGTTTTGGGGCTTGGGCTTTGACACATAATTAAGAAGTTAGATTTCCAAAAAACAACAACAACAAAAAAAACACCCCACCTCCATTCTGTCCTTTAGAAAGGACAGCAGAGGGTAGGGCTGAAGGTAGGATAGAGTAGGAAAACAGCTTACATTCACTGCCTTGGTGAAAGAGGAGACTGATGATAAAAAAAGGCAAGGAGGCAGGCAGAAAGAGAGGATAGCAGACATGTCTTCCCTAATGTTTTGCCCTTCCCCAGTCGTCATTCTGTGCTGGATTCCATGCTAGTGAAGCTGGCTTGGATACTCACACTTAGATCCCACACTATTGATTCACTTAGGGCTGTGTGCCAGTTTTCTCTTTCAGCCCATACAAAACTAATCAAATTAATGGATGCTGCTGCTGGTTCTCATCAAATGCCATTAAAATATAACTCTTTCATGAATAATTCTAAGCACTGACTCAAAGCAATTGATTACAAGAACTACGTTGCTCAAATGGGAGGAATAATTGATGTTTTCAACATGTAAATAGGTTTCTAAGGAATTCTGAGATACAAGTTATAGAAGTACAGCTATAATCACAGTTTTAGAGCTTCTGACTTATGTTTATTTTCTAATTTTGGCTTTCAGAGAACAACATGTAAAATCCTGCAAAATGGTTTCATCATCTCTCTACACTCTGTTTAGTTCTGCCTGTGGATTCCTTGAGTGCTTGGAGTCTTCCCTCCTAGAGCTACAATTTCACAAAATTATGTAGAGCAGGGTAGTATATTTCTTTTTTGAAAGGTCTGGTATCTTAGGATACATGATCGGTGATTATGCAACTGTCTACCCAGTCAATCACAGTCAACTCACCCATGCAAATCTGTAGTAGAAGCATTGAACAGTCGGATGAGAATATAGCACCTCTGTTTCAGGAATTAGACTGGTGGACTTCCAGCTGCCACTCTAATTTGCTGCTCTTTGTTTTAATTATCTCTCATGCTTTGTCCTGGTTTGGCTCTTGGTACCTGTCTTGAGACTCCCATACTTGAGGAAGAATTTCTGTGCATTTTTTCTGATTCAATTGTAACACTCCTTTTTAATTAGGTTTTTAAAATTTGCTATCCTTACCCCTTTGGGTGGTTAATTTTCTGTTTCAACTTGAGTGGGCCATGGGTACCCAGATTAAACATTGTATGTGTGTGTGTCTTCGGAGGTGTTTCCAGATGACATTTGCGCTGGAATTGGTGAACTCAGTAAAGTAGACTCCCCTCCCAATGTGGTTGGGTATCATCCAATCCACTGAGGGCCTGAAAAGAACAAAAGGCAAAAGAAGGAGGAATTTCGTCCTTTTTTTCCACCTGCCTCACTGTTGAGCTGGGCCGTGTCATTTTCTTCTGTCCTTGGATTGAGATTTGTTTTATTGGTTCCCTTGGTTTTCAGGCCTTCAGACTCAGACTGAATTTCCTGGGTTTAGTGCTTGCAGAGGGCAGATGTGGGACTTCTTTGCCTCAATTATCTCATGAGACAGTTCCTCATAATAATCTTCATATATATCTGTATTTATCTGTATCTCCTGTATCTATATCTACACATCCTATTGGTTCTGATTCTCTGGAGAGCCCTGATTAATATGTCCCCCATTCCCCATATTGAATGTAAGTAATGATCCTGCCTCCTGCTTAACTTCAAGGATTTGATTGGTATAGTCCATTCCCTTACAACATTTATCATGAAGAGGATCAGAGAATTTGAGCATATTATGCTACATAAATTAGACAATTCTAAGTACATTTCCTCCCTCTTTAGATAGTTATTCATTCAAATTTTATTGAGTTAGAAACAATGATAAAAGATAATTAATGTGTGATTCTTCTCCCCACCTCAGTTCATCCTTATAGGCAGAATCAAGAACATTATAATCTAATACAAATACAGACATACGAACATATAGAAAAAAAGAATGTTAAAGATACTATAATAGATAAAATGTAGGTCATATAGGCACACAATAGAGGGGTAGGCAGTTCTATGTTGGAAGATGAAGAAATACCTAATAAAAGAGGTGATATTTGAGTTTATCCTGGTGGTCATGATGGAAAAGGGAGATTCTAAACAAAAGATAATGAGCAAAAGCAGAGTTAAATGGGATAGAGGCTTATTAGAAGAGCAGAAAGTAGTTGAACATGGCTGGGTGATTAGAACCCATTGGGCATGGGAAAACAAAACAATACAGAAGTCAGATAGGGTCTTGAGTATGAGATAGGATTTTGCATTTTATCAATAATGCCCAAATTGATGTTTGTTAGGGAATTACCCATGGAACTCTTAAAACTCAGCTCAACTTCAGTTTTTTCCTAAACCCACTGAGTTAGAACTTCCCGGTGTGAGACCTGGTTGGGTGTATATTATGTAAATGCTCCTCTCATTAGAAGTTGCCCAAATTGCCTTGACCTTTATGGTCATAGAGCTGAATGACATATTCTACCATACCTTGCCAGAATTCTGGCCAATGCAATGCAAAAAATGACATATGTCCCTACCAGATATGTTCCTCAAACTTGTGGGATCTTCCTGACCTTCTCTCCTTCCTCATCAGCCAGCTAGATACACAGAACACTAAGATCCCAGAAAGTCAAGGAACCACTTGTTGAACTGTGTCTGAAACACCAAGTCACTGAATAGAAAGCCACCCAGTGGACACTCAGTTCAGTTGCAACATGAGCAAGAAAGGATGTTTTATTGTTAGCCCACTGGGAATTTGGAGTTGTAGACAATATTATTAAAAACCACTGGTGAGCAACAAGTGGTCACTGAAAGACTGAAGTTACATGATCAGATTTAGACCCTAGAAAGATTGTTCTGATAAAAGTATAGAAAATGGATTGTACTGGACAAGGTGAGAGTCAAGAAGACCAGTTAAGACCACATTGCAGGTATTTTAGGAAGAATGATGGATCTCTGCATGGCAGTAATTAATAATGACAGAGAGGAGAGTAGACCCATGAGACACAAAGTAGGTATAGTCTATCTCCACTGGAGACATTGGATATGCAAATAAAAGAGCCTCCCAGTTTTTTGGCATATTAGAAACTAAATATTGTTGTTCAAATTCAAGGACATTATAATTTGTTCAAAGGCAATTTTATAGTAATTTCATTATTATCAAGTCTGAATAGTAATTTTTAGAATAGTAATCGTCTTTCCTGAATTGGTTATTGCTCTTTGTTTCATCTTACACATTTTGCTTCAGACAAGAGTGACTGTTTTTAAGTGCTGACCTTTTCCAGTGTTGTTAGGTTGAAGTCAACTGGACTATCCAGATAAAATAAGGTATTCATAGGAAGTAAGTCTGTAAGCTGAGTAAAAAACCAGGATACTGTTTTAAAGTATCATTCCATAAATGACTATGCTGTGGCTAAGGTGTTGCCTGGATTCCATGGTATATAAGGTAGATTCTTCCTAAAAGGCAAGGCTGGAGTGACACCCTGATTTAGAATGGCTTCCTTGACTACATCCAATCACAGGTGGGAAGATCCTGAAGTGCAGGGGCTCAGGTGTGCATGTCGGCTCTCATTGAAATGCTGAAGACACTTCAGGATTTATGAAATGTGGTGGATTACTGGCACGATGAGAAAGCCCTGATAAGAGAAGCTGCTAAGGCAATCATGAAAGGAAGGAAATAATTTAAGAATGCTAGAGCAGAGAAAATCTTGATGAATAGATTTGGCCCAGCAGCTCCAAGGGATTATGGCCATTGATTTCAGACATCTTAGCCACTTGCTTTAAACCAAGGAATCTGAACTTCTGTAAAAAGTGAAATGCGTTAACATTGAGGCTTGTAGAGTTCAAAACAATTACAGAGAGACAAATTGGGAGCAAACAGCCTAACCATGTTCAATGGCAGCATTGGCCTGGAGCTGCTGATGAAGGTAAACTAATGGGCGCTATTGAAAGGTGGGCACTGAGGTGACTGGTGCCCCACACCTTCGATAGTACCTCACATCTGCACAACTTAACTTCAGTTCACAGAATTCTTGCACATACAGTTTTAGTTCAAACTCTTCAAAACTCTGTGAGGTATTCCCATTTGGGGAATGAGAACCTAAGGCTTATAGTATTCAAGGGACATGTTTTTCAAAGCCAGTGCTTGTCCTGTCACAATACCATTTGCTCACCTTTATAAAGGTTTTTAAAAATAAATTTCAGATGGTTTTTTCAAAATATAGTTACTTCTAGATCCCATATTTGAATTGTGCTTTCTAAATCTGTCCATCAATGCATCATTTTTTTTTCTTGTTTGAATATTCATATCTATTGCCCACCCTTGAGGTGTGTTCAAAACATGCAGAGGTCAATTCTTTCCCCTCCTAGGAAAGTGAAATCAGGAAATAAACCAATTGCAACACTGGAAATTATGTCAGGACAAATCGGTGTTGTGGTTTTATAAGTGTAGTTTAAATCAGAACACCTGGGAACGAACTGAATGCTTCTGTCATTTAATTCAACCTTATCTGTTTCAATCATAAGATAGAACTTGTAAATTGCATCCAGACACCTGTTAGAAATTATTTAACTTAGATTCTTGAGAGAAAAGAATTGCTAGAAATCAGGCATCTGAATGGTTTTACAAGGTTCCCCAGGTCATTCTCACCAAAGATACTGTTTGAAATGGATACTGTAGTTTGAATGGATCTTAATTAAGGATTATAGTGGAAAATAATGGGATTTGGAGTTACACACATCTGAGTTCAAATCTTATGTCTGTATTTGCCAGCCTTGTGACCTTGGGCAAGCTAATAAACCTCTCTGAGCCTTAGTTTTTAGCAATTGTAAAAAAATTAACCATATTTACCTTCCGTGGTTTATATGAGGATTAAATGTGTAATTTGTTTGCATATAGAAAATACTCAAAATGGTAGTCTTATTATTATCAGGATTAAGCAATGATCTGGATAGAGTGAAAACAATTCATTAGGGCGACAAGCATCTATAAATTTTTGTTAATGTAGTTGTCAATGATAAGTTGGAGTGGTCTTTCTTAATCATGCAGATAAGTCCTCAAAAAGTTTAGTAGTACAATTATTTGGTGTGAAGGAACTTAAGACTTTATGAAAAATCTTTTGGAGGATAGAGGTAAGAAATAAACCTGTGAGTTATATGTTATTGATTGATTGATTTGATTTATTTTTTGAGAGGGAGAGAAAGAGGGTGAGCGGGGGAGGGGCAGAGAGAGGGAAAGAGGATCCGAATCAGGATCTACACTGGTAGCAGAGAGCCAGTTGTGGGGCTCAAACTCATGAACCCCAAGATCGTGACCTGAGCCAAGGCCAAAAGGCCAACCTACTGAGCCACTCAGGTGCCCCTTATATGTGTTTTATATTGTCTGAGTAAAATAATGGATTCCTCACACTTAATTAAAATAATATCTGTGCTATATTATACATATTAAAGTAATGATAATACTTTGTTTTACTAAAATTTTCAGAATGTTTATCATAAAGCATCTGCAAGGCATTTTTGTTTACAATGTCAACTTTTATATGCTGATAAAATGCTTACACACAGACTTTGCTGCCATCTTTGTTCTTCTATCAAGGATGTTCTAGTCTCTCTCAATTTTTAAGTGTAGATTTTTGTCTTTCTCTTCTCACATTGCCCACTATGCCCACACCCACCTCTATTGTTTGTTTCATGGACCCCATGTCCCCTCTCCCTGGTCTCACCATATTTCCTGGACAGACACAGAGTGACATGAGTGGTAGAATGTTTCAGAAATCAACCAACCAACCAACCTTTTGTGTAACCCCCTCAGTTATGTTGAAACATCTTCTTGAGTCTTCTTAGGACTCTTATTAAGTAGAAGTAGTGGACTCACAATAACTTTATGCTGAAGTTCCTTTTACAAAGGCTTCCATCCCCTCGCCAGAGTTTTAAAGCCCACTCACACTAAAACTACCATTTTTTATTTCCCAGATGTCATGGCAAGAACTTCCATCATGGCAAGACTTCCATCATGTTTCACTATCTGCCTAATCTTCTCTTTCCAATATAAATATCTAGCTCTTTTTCCAGTTATCTTTAACAAGAGTGACTTGTGAGCTACAAATACTACATCTAAACTTCTCTAGTTCAGATTACAGTTCAGTTCTAGTCCAGTATAAACAGAAGCCAAAATTTATGACCTTGATTCTCTTATCCATACCACTTCCCATTAATCAGAATCCTATGCACACAAATATGTTTAAAACAAAAATTTGGATAAATCAAAAAAGTGCCAGTTTGTTACAAAACTAATTGACTTGTTTTCCCCATCTTAAAGATGGGATTAGCTAATAGGTTAGAGTTGAATTCTGAGGGGCAAAATTTCTGATTTCTGGAGGAAATCAGGCAAGATAGAATAGTGAGCCATCCCAGTCTGAGGTTGGGAAAACACCATTAAAAGCACAATACCCAGATTGTGGTTGCATAGCCAAGAGTTTTAATTTAAAATAGGGATCAGTTCAGAGTGACGGCAGATAGGTAATAAGCAATTATGGAGTGCTAAGGTCTTAGTCAAATGTCAGATTATTCAGTTGGCATCATGAGTCATCAGTTACAGAGACAGCTAAGAGGAAGTTCTCTTCCCATGTTTCATATTGGGTTGGGTTGGTGATCCACAGGGTAGGCAAATAATGTATTGGAATTGCTTATGGTGACCAGTGGTGAAATAAGACAACAGTATTGACTCCCATCCTCAAATGTGAGTGTGTATGTTGCACAACTACTTTCCATTGTACTGTCAGCCAGTAGTGCTTGTGGGAATGACCTGATGGAAATCTGATGAAAAGTAAAAGGAGATTTTGTGCCTGGCTGGCTCTTCGGGCAAATGGAAAAGAAATAATTCTTAAGATTTCTAATAGGATTCACTGGTAATCTCAGCTGTGCTATAATATAAGTGAACATGATAAGTGGCCACCATGGGGAGAGTATGAGATAACTAAGTATGGTTATATAATACAAATGAGCATGTGGTGATGAGATTTATGTCTAGGCATATATTATCAGGCATAAATTCAGAGTGTTTATTTAATTTTCCATTTAAACTACTAATGAAGTACTCTATAATGTAGGATACTAAAATTGTGCCAAATTAGTGCAAATTCTGCACTGCATGAAAGAAAATACTGTAATTACTGAACAGTAGAAATATAATTGTTTATAGTCCTTAAGCATCACTGCAATTAAGGCATCACATTTGTTATGCTTTCTTTAGAATCTGCAGTTAGTGGTTTTTTAATCCTTTTTTTTAACCCTTTATTTTCTGGGTTTACTACTTTTTTTTTTTTCTGTAATGCCCTTGATAGTCCAAAAGGTCTGGTATTCAAAAAGCACTAGTACATGTGCTTTTGACTTTCATTAGATTTTATTTGATTTGCTAATCTTTACTTGGTATAATTGCAAATATGGTATACTAAAAGAGGTAGCAGAATAAGGAAGGAGACCCATGGGTAGATAAATAGGTCAAGATTGATATATACAACTATTGGAAGCCTTCAAAGGTTTGGATCCTGACTATTAAAATGCCATTGCTGAAAAAAAAAAAATGCCATTACTGGTAATTACTCTATTTGTTACTAAAACTTAGGGAAACTTTAAAGATACATTTTCATGTCAGCTGATAGCCACCTTCTCTAGTCAGTCCCTACACTAGGATACACATAAGCATAGTGCTGTTATTTTTTCTATCTTCTGCTAATTAGATTACCTCATTGAACCACTTTTTCCTTAATACCTACCTAAAAATTATCAAATAATATTTTCATAAGGATTATATACTGCTAATAAACACCCACTTTCTATAAATCAACTTCGTTCTTCATTCTATAAGACACTAACTTTCAGGATAATATATATATATTTATATTTATATATATTTATATATATAATTATATAATATATATATTTATAGAACAGTGAGTGTATATAAATATATGGGTCTATGTGTGTGTGTGTGTGTTCTCCTAGAGTCAAAAGTTCAATGTTTTATGCTATGTAAATTTGGTAATGGCCAATGTTACCACATTGGCCAAGCAAGAACATGGTAAGTTTCTTTAAACAGTATGGTCAGTGGGTTACTATAGTGAGCTTGATCTCTGCATTTTTAGTTTCAGAGATACTTATAATTCTAAGTTGCACCATACATAGCTATTAAAGGTAAATGAAACAGCAGGGGCATGGTTCTAATTGCTTAGTAAACAATTGTAGGAAAGTGTTTATTAAAGCTGGCTCTCAAGTGACAGATAAATACATAGTTCTATCACACATGCTAAATTCAGCATGCTGCAAGCTTAAAAGCAGATAGATCAAGAGATATTTTAAAAATCATAAAGACAAAATACAGTTATGTCAGTATGTGACAGGAGAATAATTTTGCCTTAAAAGTGATCTCCCCAACCCCCTGAAGAACATGCAACCACAATTTATGGAACAAAATTAAAAGCAAGTTGGGTATGTTCCATTTTTTAACTCATCTGGCATCAAGTTAAAATTAAATGGGCTGTTGTTAAATTAATATACAAATGAATCCATTATAAACAAAAAACTACATCACGGATTCACTGATGTATAATTCATATTTATTAATGTATGATGTTTAATTCTTAAAAAAAACAACAAAAAACACACAAAACAAGCTACTAGATTCTTTCATGCACTTCTTTTTCTACCTCACAAGGTTCTGCTGCATAATTTTTAGAGGAGTTCCCTTATTCAGGGTTGGCATAGGTTGTTCAATTTTCATTGTCCAGAGCCATATTTACAGAAAGATGTACAAATATTGTAGATAGTAGGCTGTACAACCTTCACATGATTAAAACTTCAGTTCCTTGGTTTTCTAGAGCTTTGTGTAAATGCCAATAAGTTTGAGAGTTCATCCAACTGTGCCTCTTAACCTTTGTTCCCATAGGTGAAGGGCAGGATTTTTAATCAAGTAGCAATTTATCTTTAATTAGGAAAACATAATTAGGTATTATCATCTAATTGCAATTACTGGTTGGAGAAAGTCACATTTCACAAGTAGTGACCCATGCTGGATTATCGTTCTCCTATTACTGAATTTTGAATCTGTATTTGTATTTGGCAGATAGCCAATACAAATTCAAAGGCAATCACCATGCCTCTCTGCAATCCTGCTGTCAGAGTCACCAACTCCACTGCTGAATAGGTAAAAGAGATACTTCCTAAGCCACATATTGGCTATATCTGTTTCCTGCTAAGACATCAAGTGTAGATCAAAAATAATTGTATACAAAAAAAAAAAAAAAACACCCCATGTGAAGTAGGTTAGAGAACTGTTCCACACTTCATTTCTGGTACAGTTAAAAACAGTTTAATGTCTCAAGGCACCACTATGGTTGAACATCAGATACACGGGTAATCAGCTAATCTTCTACTATGCTGTAAAGTCAGTAAATAGCTTGTGCAATTGTGAAAAGCAATCTCTAAAGGACTGTTAGATATACAGGAGGCACGTAGATTATAATACAAATAGAAAACAATGAGTCCTAGAAAAAGCATGTTGAGCACCGTTGTGGCATTGTTTGTGTTTCTTTACCTAACACTACGTAAACTTTACATTTACAAAAGGAAAGACTAACTTTTTAAAGTTACACTCAAGGTTGCTTTTTGTGCTGTCTCCAAGTAAGTGAATCTAGTTCGTAGGTGTACTTTTAGAAGTTGTTGGATCTGGATCGGCTTCTGTCCCACTGGTAGATTCATTCAAGTGTGAGCTTAAGTTTTCTGACGTTAGGTGGGAAGACTTGTAGACAATTTCGTTGAAGTCAGACCTGATGCAAACCAAAGGAGGGTCATTCAGTGGGTCTTCCACTGAGGCCTGTGTGTTCTCTCGAGTGATCCCCATGTCCTTGCTATGTTCTGACGGTGATTTTCTTTTCATGCGAGTATAAGTTTTGTCTTGATTCTCCATGCCTTGCTCATTTTTCAAAAACCGTCCAAAGAACCAAATGAAGAATCCAAACCACACAAAAGCTATTAAACTCGGAACAAAAGCCAGACACTTGACATCAAGGCTAGCCCCTATGAACCTGCTGTGTAAGAACATATCTCCCTCAACATATGTTTTATTAGTCCGAGGGTTAGTGTGATTGGACCTCCATTCCCAGGAAAGTTTGGTTCTGTTCAAATCCTTTAAACTTTCGGAGTCTTTCACTGTGTATATCTTCTGCCCTGGGCCTATATACTGTCCGTACTCATGAGGCTTATAAAATATCTGGTTCTTCCACATATTAAGATCCAAAATCAGGACGAGAAAGATAATTCCATAGTTAAACCATTTACCTGCATTAAAAAAAGAAATACCGCACATTAGTCAAAGACCTATAAAACTGCAATAGGGTTTTTTCCCCAATAAAATGGAGATAATGGTATAATAGTATAAATTGTTCATGTTTTAGACCTGTTAGCATTTTTTTGAGAGTGCTATGCTGCCATTAAGTGAATTGGCAAAGGATATTTCCTAAATGTATTCTAGACCACATGAGAATGTAACTGTAGGTCCCAGAGTCAATAATTTATGCTGTTTATACTAACCAGATTAAGCTGCCTTGTTTTGTAGGTACCACAGCCATACTCAAATTTGGTTCCATGTAGGTTATTCTCTAGAATATCTCAATTAATATTTAAAAAACAAAGTTCTAATTAAATTCTTAGAAAAGTCTAACATCTGATTGAACATCTCTTACAGTTTTATAATTGTGTCTAGACAAGAAATCATTTTGTAATGCAAACACAGCAGTATATCAATTGAATTCACATTGCTGTTTGTAGGTGACCTGTTGATTAAACCATTAGTTGATGTGACTCAGATCAATAATTCTTGAGCATTCATTTCAAGACTTTAAAAATAATTGCATCAAATCTCATTGAACAGAATCCATTTATCAGACATATAAATACAACCAAAGCCAATAAACTGCTTTAGAAGAGATGATTTGGAGAGATTGTAACCGCTATAATTTCTTTGTAGTATTTAAAATTCTCATGCAAATAAGACCTTGTTTAGAGGCATATTATCTATGATATCCCTACATCTGCAAATGAAAAAGAACATAGGGAAATTTTCAAGGGATACTAGATTCCATCATAATTTTATTATAATCACAATTTATTGCAAGCTTTACAATATCAAGTATATCATGATATGGTAATACCTTATAGGTTTGCTGTAGCAAAATAGGTGATACATTTTGCTATCACCTATAGCAAACAGGTGCTATATTGCTATATATAGCAATATATATATATATATATATATATATTGCTTTAGTTCCAAAAGCTCCAAAAGCTTTAGTTATAAATGTTAAATATAGTATGTCAAATTATTTTATTTTGTATCTGAAGATAACAGTATTGAACATGATTAAGTTACTGCTTCACAAGATTATAGAGCTCTTGGGACAAAAGAGAGAATCTTGGGCAAACTTATTAAACCATTCTAATGAATTTTTGCAATATGTATTCTAACAGAACATAGAGCTATATAAAAATATAACTTTGTGAGGAGTTTGGGAAAGTGTTTTATCATCATCTTTATACATTTTCAAGTTCCTACTCTATGCAAAATTGAAAGGTTTTAATCCTGGCTCTAAAACTTACTAGCTATGTGATCTTGGGCTAGTTGTTTAAATTCTCTAAACCTCAGTATCTTTGCATGCAGAAAATAACAGTACTTACTAAAGCTGTTAGTATTTCATAAGATAATTAGATGCTAAACGCAGTGCCTGGTACATAATAGAAACTCAGTAATTGTTACTGTTATGAACACGAAAGCCTTGCCTAAGACGTGATAATGTCTGCATTTGCATAGGAAGGTACAACTTCTCTATCAAGAGAATTTATCTAAACTATCTGAAGGGAAATTATAACTCTGCCAATCCTGAAATTGTTCAGCTATACAATTGTTAAAGTCTTTGTAGTGGAAACTCTTGCCCAAATGATTTATTTTGCATACCCACACTAGAGAGTAAGTTGAAACATTGGGAATGTTGTTTGCACATATGATAAATTATTTATAACATCTGGCACTGCTAAGCTCTAACCACTCCTGCTCTCCTGGAGTCATAGCCAAAACTAAAAGAGATTCTCACTAAGAATCAACCATAAAATGAGTAAAGAAAGCTCAAGCTAGTGAAATTCAATCAAATACAAAGGTAAGCAGCATTATCAAACATTTATTGTGCTCATAATAGACTCTGTTTTAGGATACCTTAGTAGATGCTGAGGACATACATTTTTGCCTTACAGGGGGGAACTCAATATCTTGTTAGGGTAACAGAACAGTGGCATCAACAGATAAATAGTAGGAAGAGGCCACATTTGTGAGGCACCAACTGAGTGTTACAAATGGTAAACACTGAAGATGTTGGGAAAATGTAATGAAGACTGAGGGCTAATTTCTGCAGAAAGGATTTTTGTAGGAAGTAGTAATTCATGTGGTCCTGAAAGGGAAAGAAGGACAGAGAATAGCCTGGAAAATGTTGCATTTCTTTAGTTTATGTTTTTATTATGCTGCAAATAGAATAGCATACAGGAAAAGATCAGGTGATACTAAAGAGGAGAGAGAAAGAAAGTAATGGAGAATACTGTAGGAAGAGAAAACAGGAGAGGAATGAGAGGCAAGTGAATTAAAAAGTTCTGAGGTTCTTGGGGCGCCTGGGTGGCTCAGTCAGTTAAATGTCCACCTTCAGCTCAGATCATGATCTCATGGTTCATGGGTTTGAGCCCCTCGTTGGGCTCTATGCTGACGGTTCAGAGCTTGGAGCCTGCTTTGGATTCTGTGTCTCCCTCTCTCTTTGCCCCGCGCGCCCCCCCCCCCCCCCCAAACATAACACTTAATAACATTAAAAAAAAAGTTCTGAGGTTCTCATCACTATCAATGAGGCAATAGTTTGTAGCTTCCATGAAAGCAAGTTGAGAGAGGGGCTTTGGGTGCTTCTCTGTTGCAGCAGATTCATACCTACTCTCTTGCTGTAAACTACATATGCTGATGGTGAGGAAGAATTTTTATGACTGACCATCACCTTGACTCACAAAGGTCCCTTGGAGAAACTTGTACTCTCTCTCTAAGTCATTGTTATTGATGCAAGAATAGGGCAGTCCCTCATAAAGTGGGCCCTGTATCTAGGGTATCAGAAACCAGTGATAAGTACTGTCACAAAATCAGGGAGAAGAAAGGATGCTCACTGAGCTTGGGGAATGGTGCTTTTCTGGTGGGAAAAGATGCTCAGAGAATGTCCATAAAGAAGGGAAAAGATAACATCGGAGCATAAAAATTGTACACTGACCAAACTAGTAAGAAACCCTCAGGATAGGAGGAGCTCTCCCCCACACTTTCTATACTATTGTTCCACCACCTAAGTTGAATGGTGCACTGGGTCACTTTGACAACCAAACTTTAAAGAATCACTTCATTTTATTTATCATGTGATCTGGAGCCTGAAAATTTAGATGGGATGGAGGAGGAACAAATTAGAAATGTGTCTTCTGACATCAGCTAATGGGTATCATCAGCCCGCTGTAACACATCTTTCCTGATCCTTGAGACAGAAAACCACAGTCAAAAACTGCAGGCTGGAAATCAGCAGATAAAGATCTCATTCTAATATGAAAATAATACAACCTTGGGTTACCTGTTTAACCTCTCCAGGCCTCAATAATTTTATTTTCAAATTGAGGAAACTGAACCAGATGACTTCCAGTTCTATGATTCTGTCCTTCCCCCCCACCCCGAATCCTTCTAGTTAGTAGCTATTCAATTTTTAATTCTGTGAAATGGAGAATGATACCAACATAACAATCTCGAAGGATTATTCTGAGGATAAAATAAGTTTATATCTGAAAGTCCTCTGAAATCTATTAAATTTGCCAGAAATGTAGAGGAGTATTTTTTCTACAGTTTCCTTCCTTTATATCTTCAATCCAGTTAATATAGGATCTTGGTGATATAGGGAGAGAAGAGCATGTAAGGGTTTGTAAAAAGATATATCCTAAAGGTGATCAAATGTTTCAGTTCGGATAAAACAGCATGAATCACTGAGCTATAACTGGACCCGTTATCTAAGAGGACTAAGTGTATAGTTACATGTAAACATGCTTTGTGAATCAGCATGTTTCATATGTTGAAAATTCTTAGCAACTGGTAATTTGTCTACAACTTGCAGGAGAGTGGTCTAGAGATAGGTCAACTATATACAAAAATTTTGAGGCTAAAGAACAGGAACCTGTCTCCAAGTCTCCCGCACAGCTGAGTGGCCGTGTTGGGGTGGGGAAGTGCAGAAGGGAGAGAACAGAGTGAGGCAGGCTTCCTACTGACATCACGTTTCCTTTCTTTTCTTCTGTGGATGTAGCACTGTCTCTACCTCTCCTGCCCCCAAGCATCCCCCCCCCCGCCCCCCGCCACTGTCAAAGCCAGTCAGCTGAAACTTGGAGCTGGTAAAAATGCACAAGCAGTGGCTTTTCCTACTTTGTTTGTTTGTTTCCCGTCCACATAACATAACCGCTGGTCCACTTATGCATTTACGCAGAGGAAGGATATTCTTTTTTGCTAACATCCTTCCTTCTATTTTCCCACATAGTGTTTTGTTACTTTTGTAATGCATTCTCTCCTCTTTAAAAAATTACTTTTGCCCTGTGATATGTGGCGAACCAGTAAGCAAAACAGCTTACTTGTCACACAAGACAGCTCAACCCCACTGTTCTTGTCTATAAAGTGAGGGAGCTGAGCTATATGACCCTACTGGTTTCTCCCCAGCCCTAAACATCTCTTTGATAAGTCTGTGAAATAAACATCACCTAAACCTTAACATTTTATGATGGGCCAGGAAATCTCACCATTAGAGCAAAAAAGATGGAATCCACAAATTTTCATGCAGAGAAAGCTTTCCTTAAAAAAAAAATGTATATTCTGAGAAACACTGTTTACCATAAAAAATAAATCTGAGTCCCTGAAATGACCCACATGGAAAGGGGATCAGACACAAAAAGGAAAATAAGTGATCTCTTGCCATTTCCCAAGTGTGTTGTTGTGAATGTACAGTCAACCATAACAAGAGCCTTGGTATTTCAGCATTAATCATAGGAGAGATTTTGCATTTCCCCCTGTTGTTTCAACTACATAACATAATGTAAATCACCAAGGAGGGAGGGTAAGAATCCATACATTATTTCTATTAATCTCCTTGCTGAAATCTCTCACTGTCTCCTTTAATAAGAAATCACTGCATGGTGTTGGTGGGATTACCTCTTTCTTGCATTTTGTGCCTTTAATGAATCCTACTGATTGCCAAAAATGATATTATAATGGTAATTTTATCTTTTCACATTGTGGGAGATTACAGAATTCTGGGCGAGTTGGTTTTAAAAGGATTCTTCGCTCAATATCACTATCACTTAGCATAGGAAATGACAATTTGGGGGAAAATGTTTTTTCAACTAAGGAAAAAATAGTGTAAAGTGCTGATATTTCCACCATATAATATGTACTAAATTAGATGACCATTAGACTCTTGAGATTAGGGGGTTATATAATAAAGCTTGCATTAATCAAATATGCAATTATATTAATTTTTTCTTAACTCAGTAAAGTTGCCAGTTAGCATTGAGACTGAGCTGTGCCATAGGCACCTTCATCCCAAATGGGTGCTACCACTGGGCTAGACTCTGGCATCCAGCGCAGATATATGAAACAGTCATGCTCCACAAAGCCTTCAAAATCCTTTATGGGATAACAAGCAACCAAGGCCTTGAAAAAGATAAATTTTGGATAATTAAAGAAATAGCAGCTTGCTGTAACAGGCTTCTTGGCCAGATCAATGTCCTCCCATTGCAGACATGAGCAGTGATAACAGGGCTCACTGACTTAGCATCTCTTTAACCCCTTTAAGCACCTGTGCCTTCACACCCTAGGTAATTTAGGGATATCTGGGAACCACATTAAGTGCTTGGGCCATGAGGAGAACATTTAGTAAATTGAAGATATTTACTAATTTATGAACTAATAAGAGTTAATTTGAGTTAGCAAAGTAAGGTCTTAAGACTTAAAAGCAAATGAATAGTTTCTCTAAGTGCCTCTCTTGTCTTTGTCACCTCCTAAGTGGGAGACTATTCCTTTGAGGACATAATCCAGTGATAGGGGTAGAAATTCGCTATGATAAAAGCAGAAGTAAAAGGCCATGGGGTTATACTAAATCAGGTGACTTTTAGACTCTTGAGATTAGGAATTATGTCATGTTCATTTCTGTATTGCCTAGATCCCGGCTTAGTTTTAGACACATATTAATTCAGAAAATGTCTGTTAACCAATAGGTAAACTGTGAGATAATTTGTCCAGAAAAATACAAGAAGTAAAGTTACAGTCTTTCAAATCAAATACATGTGTCACAATGATCTGGTAAATTCTGGTATACTGCTAAAATCAGATATAATCTAGAAAATTGGGAAAAGAAAATATTCGTATCTCAAAGAGTATATATAATTCATTATATATTTCAAGTCTCTCTTCTGGCTGTAAAGACAATTCCTGAAGAGCATGTAAGTTTTATCACAGATGTCCTCATATATGCATAAATGAAGGCAGGACATCTCAATTTGGAGACAGCAGGCTAGCTCAGGGGCAGCAAGGGCTGACAGGCCATGGGCAAAAAAGCAACCCTGGCCTTGAAGAAGATGAGTTTTGGACAAATAAAAGGAATTGCTGCTTTATGTAGAAGTAAACATAGTTAACTCTTAGAGCTGTCTAAATGTGTTGAAAATAGAAACTGCTTCAGGAAAGGTTTAGAAAAATTCACAACTGAGATAATAGCAAGAGATCCTTGTGTACTTTGGATAAATTCATGATCTTTAGAGACTGTCATGGTGAACAGGATGCATCACATTTCCCTATAACAAGCCCCTTGTTAATTTTGTGAGACAGAATATTCTGGATGAACCACTGGCCTGCCCTCCCCAGCACTTCCCGTGATCTGACTGACACAGGAGAGCTCTTTAAAAAACAATCTCTGGGAACTCATTTGCCAGAAATCATGTGCCTATGGAAATAGAAACAGAGGGGTTTTATTCATTATCTTCCACATTCTCGCCATTGTAAAGCACCTGTGCCCTCACACCGCTCAGGAAACTGAAATAGAACACAGACGCTATGGAGGTTTGTTTACTTCTACATTTTCCATTTTTGCCGAAAGGGTTCCCGTGGGCATCATCGTGCCAACAGTGTGAATTCTCTCCTCACAGATGCACAGGCCTTCCTTCTGGCCTTTCCCCCGACCCCCTCCTAATTCACTCAGATGATGGCCACCAACGGGACACTTCCTTTGTCTGGCTGGGATGACAGATGGCAGAGCTTCCACCGGGATTGGCATTAATAGGACTCAGAGGAGCTTCCGAGAGCGAATTGAGAGGCCATTCCTCTCTCGCCTCCGGAGACTTAGTGCCTCATATTTTGAATCCATCTTTGCGCTCACCTTATAGGTAAAAGGGAAGAGGCCAGAGGAGATAGTGGCATGGTTGCAGTTAGCATTTATGTTTAAGAGAGCAACAATGGGCTTGGGCTAAAAGCATCGATGCGACCTAATCACTAACCGCGTATCCCCTTTGTTATGGAAGTCCAAATTCCCAGAAAAAATATTTGAACACACCCTTGGATAGAGAGGATTTATTTTTATAAGCTGCAGCCCAGCTTGTGAAATGAAAGCTCCTACACACTGCAGCAAACCATCTGTCAAGGGGGCTCCAGATGAGCTAAACAGATGTAACAATTCAAGTCATTTCTAAAATGCATGAAGACAACTAGCATGGAGTCAGGATTAGATAATACCCAAATCTTAAATGCTTTTAAAATGCCAATGGGAACTCATCAGTGTCAGATAACCCTCTCCATACAGAGCTCGTCATTGGGAGACATTTTTTTTTCCCATTCTTAGCATTCTTCTTCTTGACTCAGAACAGTGGATAACAGTAGAGCATTCAGAATAGTGGATAAATAATAAAAGAGCCCTCTCTCAGGCTACCTAATGTTTTTGAATTAAACAAGAAACATGAATTCTGGATGGATGAAAGGAAAAGCTTCAGGTAAAAGGAGTGAGAGTTTACTGAGTACTTACCAAATGGCAAACGGTGTCTAAAATGCCTTGTGCATATTAATTTAAATCTCACAACAACCGTAAGGAATATGTACCTCACTGTCCCCATTGAACAGATGAGAAAACTGAGCCTCTAAGAGGTAAGGAACTTGACAAGGGAAATGCCATCAGTCAATGGCAGAGCTGGAGTCTGGGCAGCAAACCTTGACATTCCATTTTCTCAGCATGCCTTGAACATTATTTCTAGATCATCAAGAAATGACAGTTGAGGCCATGGTGGCACCATCTCTGAACCCCAGAAAAGAGTCACACAGACTCTTCTAGTGCACAACAAACACAGGCAGAGAAAGCAACAGATGGAGCTGTCTGGGGGTCCATAGGATCCCTTCCTATCCCTGACTTTAGCTTCCTCTGTGGTCACCCAGGTGTTTCCCAACATAGCCTATTTTGGGACCTCTTTTCCTGACCCCAGGTCTGAACTTTCCAGCTCCTGGCAGGACTGTATCCTGTGCCCTTCTCATTAGCACCCCACTCTATGGAATTTTCATTGTCCTTTGGCTTTTGATCTTAAGAGTTGCATGTGAAAATAAATTAAAGCTGAGATGAGAGGAACTGTGACTGTAGCAAGTGTTTCTCAGCAGCAGCGTTTCTCAAAAAGGGGTCCTCTGGCAGCCTGCATCGGCATTATTGGAGGTGCTTGAAGTTCCAGGCTCCACCTCCTAACTCAGGCATCGGGCTCTGCGTGTGCAGCTGAGGGATCTTTTTAACAAGCTGTCCATGTGATTCTCACACACACTGAAATTTGAGAACCACTGATGGGTATAGAGAGTTTTATGCTTAATAACCAAGAGATACTACTCTATTTGCTTATCGAGAAAAGCACCGAGTTTCCCTACCAAAAGAAGCAGAACCTGGAGGAGCTGATCATGTTAGTGTTTGCAGTTGACTTGGGCATTTGCAGGCTACTGACTATTGAGCATATTAAAACACAATATGTACCATGCTTTGGAAATTTTATCTAGGTTTTCCCAGAAACCATTTTCTTACAGAGCAAGATAAAGTAACAGGCCTTTCACAGGAGACTAGCTGCTACTTCAGAGTGTCCTCAGCAACATCTTCAGCAATTAACAGAACAAAGAGAGTAACATAACAAGAGGGGAAAAGTTCAGACTTTCTTCAGCCTCCAAACCTGCCATGATTTTCCTAGAAGTTTTTATCACGGATCTGGGGAGGCACATGATCATCCTACCACAAACTGGATCCGTGATAAAAACTTCTAGTTTTAACTATCTAGTTTATGGTGGAGCCCTTCACCCCAAAGTCCACATGTACCCTATTTTATTTTGGATCTAAACTCCAGAATCCTCAAAGGTCTTACCGGCAGGTCCAGGCACTCAATCATTTGCACAGCCGGTCTCCTGTCTCTGGGAGATAACCTGAGTTCACTTGCAGCTTCTCCATCGCAAAGAGTCAGTTCCCAAAGACCAGCACACCTAGGGGAGCTTTTTAAAAGTCCCATTTCCTGGCCTTTGCCCAGACCTACTGAGTTGGAACATCAGCAATGGGCCCAACAATGTGTATATTTATAAGGTTTTCTGGCTGATATGATTATCAGCGTAATTTGGCAAATGCTGCATCAAAGCCTTAATGACAACATATTTCTACCTTCTCCCAAACTTTTTTTAAACATGCAGTCTCCATTATAAGAACTCTGCCAGTCTTTCCTCCTTTTAAGTTTCTAGAAAATAATACTTGGTGGAATGAAGATTTTAGTTCAACTTCATGGGAGGCTTTATCTCAAAGCTAATTACACTGAGGCTTCCGGGACTCCTGTATGCATGTCCCTCTTCCAAGGCACCGAATGTAATTTTTAGCTGTAACTTTGCTTTTTATATTCTTAAATAGAGCATTCCAAATTGTGTAAGCTTTGGGCACCACAAAACCTGAACCTGTCCCTGTCTAAAAATGATAGCAAATATATATGACAAAGCTCTGCAAAATAGCCCCAAATCAAATATTTTTAATAACTTGATTTTTTTTCTTACCAGTGAGTTCCTCTGAATGTCCCTCCCCCTTTTTAACCTGATATTATGCACCGAAGAAGTTTATTTTTGACACGGATTCTGATACTCGTTCAGAGACAATATTAGTGCCATGATGGCCTGGGACAAGAGCTGATAGCAAGAACAGATGGTCCAGGCAGAAGCCCACCCAAAGGGAAATGATGATGCCATGTGTGTGTTAGCTGTTTGAGAAGTCCGAGAGGGTAGCATGCTGTCGAGATTAAGTGGGGACTCTGAAACCACACTATGTGACCTGAACTCAAATTGATTGATTTACCCAGTGAATTTAATAGATGGGCCTCATTCATTTTGAATAGGAGAAGAAACCTGCTGCATCTTCCCTATTCATGAGCTCATTCTCCAATTTAGGAAGGTCGCCTCATGCTCAAAGCAAAAACCAGCCCTCAAGTTGGGAAGCAAAGGTTTTTTGCAGGACTCAGATGTTCACGTGTTCTGTGCTCAGGCTATTTTTACTCAGCAGCACAGACGGTAGTGTAAGCACAGATTTCTTCAGCAGTTTTTAGCAGGTGTGGGATCCTAGGCCATTGTCCTTGAAACACACACACATTCACTCTGTGTAACCGAACAGCTTGGGAACTAATGCCATCATATATGTGACCATTCAGCTGTCTGCTTCTGGTTATTAAAAAAAAAAGTATAAAATGTAACTTCAGGAAGACCTTTTATAGATGAGAATGACTGAGAAGTCATGAAAGAATATAATAAATCATATCGGAGCCATTTAGGAAGCAGGGCATATATGCCCAGGAAATAATCTTGAGGATCTGCAAGAGGCTCACGTGAGAGAAACATAAGCTCTGCCACAGAAGTAGGTTTTATTCAGTCAGATGAGAAGTGGCCAAACTCCCTAAAGGCACATGGTCTGACTGGTGCTCTGGGTTACCACTGTTCCAATCTCAGCAGGAAATGAGGACCAAAGTGTAAAAAGTATAAATGCTGAAAGAAAAATGCCGAGCTGCATGTTGTGAGAAAGCAACCAACCTAATGAAGAAAACCAAGGGGGCGTTGTAGATGGAGTTTGGCAGAGATAGCTAAATATCCATGCCAAGAAGTGCGGCCTCCTTCTCCAGGAATAGTATGCTAGAACAGTAGATGTGACACTGATGTGGCTGCTCAGCTAGAGACCACATTTCCTCCCTGACTCTTACATGGGGACATCTGATGAGCTACTGTCACTGGAATGTGAATGGAGGGCACATGCTTCTTTCCTGTGCCAAGGCGATTAAGAAAAAGGTAAGCCTTCTTAATCATTTTCTCCATTCTCTTTATTCCCATCTGCCTGCTGGATGTTGAAGTTGGAAGTATTGAAGCCGCTCATAGCCTAAGTCCCGGAATGATACTTTGGAACCCCCAGGTGACCTGGAACCACCTTGCACTGTTACGTGAGAAATAAAACTATATGTATGCATGCCTCTAAAATGTTACTGTTTGCTTTTTTATAGCAGCTAGTATTACTCTAAGTAGGAGACAATCAAATTGTGTTTAAAGTTACAACATACCTGTTATGTGAATATGATATTCCTCCTTGAAGATCTTCTGGAAGAAAGGAATCTTGAACTGCATGTGAGGAGTGTGCAACCCAGGAAGATTTACATCAACATCTCCCATAAAATGTGGGAATTCCCAGTCCTGTCAAAGAAAATCAACATAAAAACATATTTGTGATTTGTTTCGTTCCTAAGCAGCAAAACACCAAAAATTGACTTTTTACAAGCACTTATTTTAAAATCATTTAAATGCAGCAAGCTGTTGGATGTTTCAATCTGTAATGGTTATTTTATGTACATTAGGTAGTTGCATGCATTCAAAATCAAAATTAAGTCATAACTTACATCCTCAGATTTTCTCTTTAATGTGGTACTAAGAAGCCAATATAGAATTGATTTGCATCTATACGTGTTTATCTCTTTCATTCTGGAGAACTGATCTTAAATTTTTATAGGGAGGAAGTGATCCATATTTTATAAATATGTGGTAATTTTGTTATATTTTGTTTCCCTACCTTTTAAAAATATGAACCCTCTAAGACTATGTTTTGTGTAAGAGGACAAAGTAAAGAGGATCTAATTCACTTAACCAAGTTTTTCAACTCACATCCAAGGGCCTTTTATTAATCATCTCTGTTGACTTACTACATGCAATGGAAAAATGCCAAAGACTCCTGTCCTGTTCTCTTGCAATTTAGCATCAATTTGAAGCAGATGATGGAGGGCCTGACATGCTAGCAGGAGAGATGAACAATGAATTAATTCCCCAATGATCTTAGTTATTTTCTTGTTGTAAGGCAAAATCAGGAGGGCTGACCCTCCCTCTCCTAAGGAAGGGAAACAGATGCAAATGAGGATATTTTTAGGTGTCTCATCTGCTCTTGGTTTTTGGATAGAGCACCAAACTGAAGTTCACTACTAGCATGTGAAGAAAGAACAGACTAAATAGACTCAAATATGAACATCTGAGGTGGATCCATAGGCATTCATACACATATTTTCACTTTGAATAACTAACTACTAAATTATCAGTCCTATGTTTAGTGAGTATCTTTTAAAAATATTACTTAAAACATAATGGAAAAAATATGCATTTCAGATTTCAATACATTATTATTATTTTTTTTTTTTATTTTTTTCAATGTTTATTTATTTTTGCGACAGAGAGAGAGCATGAACGGGGGAGAGGCAGAGAGAGAGGGAGACACAGAATCGGAAACAGGCTCCAGGCTCTGAGCCATCAGCCCAGAGCCTGACGTGGGGCTCGAACTCCTGGACCGTGAGATCGTGACCTGGCTGAAGTCGGACGCTTAACTGACTGCGCCACCCAGGCGCCCCTCCATGCATTATTTTAATTTAAAAAGTTAAATCTTTCCATGACTTCTATATATTCAGCTCATACACATATGCCAATAATACAGTGGCTGGAACATTACAGCGGCCTCCATGTCCATCCCACTCCCCTTTCGGCTGAGAATTCTGGTCAAGGGAGGATAGGCTTCAGAGAAAAGGAGCCTCTGTGAGTGGCGGTCGCCAGGAAAGTTTTCAATGTCTATTAATTTCATGACCAATGAATCACTTCAAGCTGCTAACAAGAAATACACAAAAAGAAAAATGAAATGATACCACATCATCTTTTTCTATTGGTGTGTATGCACATATCTTGTTGGTCTCACCTCCCCTTGTTTTCCAGACATCAGCAGTAAGTAGACCTGTAATTTGGAAAATTTGGAAATCCCAAAGCATAAGCTGGATCATTTAGAATATTTTGATTTAAAATATTAGTGGAAATGGATTGGTAATAATACTTGTGAATTACTGCACTTTATTAAATTGCATTTTCCTTTATTTTTCATCGACATTACCTTGCATTTTTTGTTACTTGAAATACTCTTGCTAAAAGAATTGGAATTGAATTTGGTCTTTTGCTAAAATGTAACTGACATCTCCCAAGAAAAATTATGCTTGACACACAAAGGGTCTGATAACCAGAGTATTTTTCCCTTTCCCTGGATAAACAACATAAAGCATTATCAATAGAGCAGTTCTCGTTTTCATTTTTTTTTTTTGGTTTAAGGAAGAGAATAGTTCTTGGTAGTGATAGGGCAAGTATAGTTAGTGTACCTTCTTTTTTGAAAGGTGCTCTTGCACTGTTCTCATTTAGCTTTTTATTCCATGAAATGGAAGTTTTCTACCGGGTATGAAATTGGATTAGTTCAAAAGTACACTTAAGAGATTTCTTATAGAATGGGATCAAAGCTTCATTCACCAAAAAAATAGTTCCTCAATTATTTCCCACCTGCACTTGGAGGAAGATGAATTAAGGAAATTGAGTGTGGACAAAACAGAAGAGAAACTCTTGATCCTTATTTGGATGATGGCATTAGTGGTTTTTGTTTTGTTTTGTTTTCTTTTTGTTTGTTTTTTTTTAAAGAAGGGATCAGGACAGGGAGTTCCCTGGAATGTGTGATAGATGTAGCTGGTGCCATGTAAGAAAAGTTTTTGAAAAGAGGATTAATAAAAAAGAGATGGTACATTCTTTTAGAGTCACTCCTTCCATATGATTTTTTATAATCACCCCATCTTGGTTTTCAAAACCCTTTTCCTTAATCTTGGAATTCCCTTCTCTCCTTGCTAGTCCATTTTTGTGCTTCAATTCCTACTCCCACATACTTCTCCAGACTCATGATTGGATCAGTGTAAATTCTGGTCTCACTTGACGTAGAGTGGAATGGTAATAATAATAGTAGTTGCTATAATTTGCAGGAAGTGTGCGGCTTGTCTTAATGGACAGCAGGTATCTGAGGCTGGTGATACCTACTTTAAGTAGGTGAAAGAGGACGGAGGATGGTGTTCTGAATCTCTTTAGGTTTCAGCCTCTTTATCTATAAATTGGGGTTAAATAGGGGTGCCTGGGTGGCTCAGTTGGTTAAACATCTGACTTCAGCTCAGGTCATGATCTCATGGTTTGTGGGTTCCGGCCCCATCTCAGGCTGTGTGCTGACAGCTCAGAGCCTGGAACCTGCTTCAGATTCTGTGTCTCCTCTCTGCTCCTCCCGTGCTTGCTCGCTCTCTCTCTCTCTCTCTCTCTCATAAGTAAATAAACATTAAAAAAATTTTAAGGTAGATAGATAGATAGATAGATAAATAAATAAATAAATAAATAAATAAATAGGGGTTAAATATTGCGACCTCACGGGCTCCTTGGGGGGATGAGATAATGCATGGACAGCAATGAGCACGGTGCTGGAGACAGAAGGAAGCGACAGGGAAATGGCCAACAAGCATGGCTGGTTTCCCAGCATGATCCCAGGGTCAGTTTTATCCTGAGAGTGAAGCAGAGGAACGTGATAGGTCTGTTTTCAGAATCACACATAGGCTGCTTCCAGGTCCTGGTGAGAAAAGTCAAACGCTGTCTTCCCCTTTCTGCTCTCATCCACTGCACAGTGCTGGCCTCCTGAGGTCTGTGACTGGGACTTGGATCAGAGTGGTGTTCTCCCAGAGGGCACTGGGAGCAGGGCTTTAGGGAAGGTACCTCTCAAAGAAACGTGAGGCAACCTCAGGGGAAAGATGGAAGGACATGACTAACTTGGTTTCTTGTGCAATGTGGTGACACTGTTGTGACATCCAGAAAGAACTTAACAATGGGGGAAGGGAGGCACTGCTTCTGGGCAGGTAGGAGCTCGTAAGCTAGCACATGAGTAACTAAGAGCTGAGGAAATCTGTGGGCATTTGGCATTAATTATCAAGCACTTGCAATGTTCTAGCATCACCCTAGGCTATGTATTTATATTTTACCTATGTACAAAATGATTGTGAAAGCTTACTATTATTAGCCCATTTTACAGATGAGGAAATTTGTCTTAAAATGATGTACTTGCGTTGTGGCAGAGCACAGCCCGAAGAATAAATACCTTCTGTCAGGCCATGCTTTCTGTGTGAACAGTGATAACAGTTACTGTTTTTCACTCTGAACTGGGATTATTTTGACCTGCTCTATCTATTCTACTGGAGAATCAATGATGACAGTCATCTCCTGCTCGTCTCCCACCAAAAGCCATTCCATGAAAACCTTTGAACTGCATCGCTGCCTCCTACCCAAGGGGTCTCATTTTTTATCTGACTCAAATTTGAACAAGAAGACCATGCCTAACTAGTTCTCCACTAAGCACCTGTCCCAGGGATAGCTGGCTTCTAATCACACTGATAAGTTGGGTCATTTGACTAACAGGTGATTGATATCAAATACTGAGATTCTCTTGACATTATAACTGGATGTATAGCCAATTTCATACACAGCTTGTATATAAATGCTATGAGAATCATGGCTTGCTTTCTTGCTGTGTAAACGTAAGGCATATACTTTGGACACAAGATGAAAATGTGGAGTTACGAGAATGAGAGGCAAAATGTGTTTAAAACCATGGTAGAGATAGGCTGACACTGTGACTGTATATTATGAAATGCTCGTTTAATTTGTTCTTCAAGAAACATTATCAGTAGTAATTCAAGGCTTCCTTACTCCTTTCTGTTAGTAAATCTAACAATGACTACAGAAGTCTATCACATTAATGGTTCAGTGAAGTAAGAGATATTTAGGCCCATCAGCTCATACCTGCCCCTCCACTTCTCATCAGTTCATGGTGACGAATAGACTTCCATCTTTGTATCTTGCTTCATATAAGAAACAGTTAATTCTCATTCCGATGGGCATATTTCCCATATAAAAATAAATGAGCAGTGCCATGGTATATATCTAATCTTATTTCTTACATACTATGGCTTACTCTGCCTATAGCAATAAAAATCACATTTGGACACTGATGTCCAAATTACACTGGGACATGTAATTTGGACTGATGCATCCAAATCTGATTCCAAATGTGGCCCTCTCATTCATGGACCACATTTGGACAGAATTTCAGGGAAACATTAAGTATATAGGCAAAATGGTCTCAGGATATGCTGGATTCATCATTCCCTCATGTTTTCTCATTGAGACACATGCCTTGGGGCCAAGAGAAAGAACTTGGTACTATGCAGAGGAACTCAAGCTTGAAACCAACACTGTTTTGAATTCCCCAACTGGCATTCAGTTTCCCAAATCAAATGAAGAGACCTCATTTCTATTTAGAGAAGCGTTAGAGGATAAAAATGTAATAACACTGACTACCCCACAAAACTAAAGCCACGGTATCAGAGCAGAAGTTTAATGTGTGTGTTCGTGTGGGGCGCAAATATTGGCCACTTGATTTTTTAGGAAATTAAGACAATAGGTTAGAATTTACTGAAAAGTAGTGATCACCATTTCAAAAAGAATTGACAATAAATTCTTAGATGTTAATAAAAATTAGCAACATTTTTTCAGTGGAATAATTTATCTCCTCTTTATAGGCATTAGATTATTAAGCTTTAAATGGTTTCAAAAGATAACTATACAGATATGCTTTTTTCCATCTTCATTAATATCTATTTCTCCTCATATTTGAAAAACGCATTTAGTCCTATGAATATCAGAACATCATCTCACCAAAAATTTCTCCAGCTTGTAAAGTAGCTTTTCTATGTTGCTAGTGTCCTAGCAACAGGATTTTAGGTAACAGTGAACTGTGGTGGCCTGAAGAATTGTACTTATGCTTTGGGTGATATTTTTGTTTCTTATTAAGAATCTCGAGGGCCTGATTTCTTTCAGCAACCCTATCCTTTTAATTGGCAAAGTTTCCTTGGTATCACTTGGCTGAATAAATCCTTGAAAATCTTGACATATAGATTTTGCTTATTTGTTTGTTCCTTGCCTATCTCTCCCATTGGAATGTAAGCTCCAGGGAGCTTACATAAGTTTTCCCTGCTTTGTTCACTGGTCTATTCCTCATACTTGAAGGAATGCTCAGCATATAGTAAGAACTCAAATATTTGTCAAATTGATGAATGGAACTCTCTGCAAGTTTAACATATACAATAATCCCTTGTTGGTTTCATGTAAATGGAAACACAGAATGGATTTAGGTAAACAGAGGCAATGCAACACATACTTGTCTTTCTAAAATGATATTACAAATAAATCTGAGGCTCATTATGAAAAAAAAATTGGTTGTCCCCTCCCCCCCACCCCCATAAACTAGGTATACTGGAGTCATATAGAGCATAACCCAAAGATTAAACCATTTGCCAAAGATCACAGAGGAAAGGAGACGGCAGATAACTAGAGAAAGAAAGTGGTCAAGTGTAAATATTGTGAGACGAGTTAATGTTTGGGGAGTTACTAAAAATGCCTGTTGGGATGATCCAAGACACCCTTTTAGTTGCCAGATTTACAATTAGTGAATGTAAAGAAATTCATGATACATGTCCGATCTAGTCAGAGAACAAAAAAGAGAATGTAAACCAACATGTGATTAAATAAAAGGGGAGGATCATTTCCCACAGTAGGTGATGGCGGGAAGACCGCCAAGGCAAGGCTGTCCATCAGAGATACCCTGCAGTAATTGAGAGTGATGTACAAAAGAGAGATAGTAATTGTGAGTGATGTACAAAAGAGATAGCAGGAAGTTATTCAGATGCCCTTTGACAAACACCTTCTTCTTACATGTTGTTCTTTCATCTTCCTTTAATATTCACTATTTTTCCCCCTCAAGGGCAAATGCATTCTATAATATTTTGAAGTTTTCTCTCAGGAGGCACATTATCTATTTTAAAAGATTTTAAATCTTTAGGGAAAAATCATGGCTTTTCAGTTGAAGTAGGCTTTGTCAACAAGTAGTAGAGATGGCAGATCTCATTCATTGCTAAAACAAAACCCAAGTCCAGCTGTAAAGCCTTACTTAAAATGTTCAAAGAATGTGACTCGTTCGTGTGTTTTTGTATATTCTAAGATACCAGTTACTCTCAAATCATGGTCCAAACAATCTAATTTATCCCAAGGGCCTATTTTGTAATGTTACTTAATATATTTCTTCATCGATAATTTTTCTTACTTGCAAAAGCCAGTAAGAATTTTCCAGGCTAATTTTGAAGCCAACATATATCAGTGCGATATAAGCAATGGTTAAATGCCTGTAGAAAAAGCCAATAATAAGTCAAGCCCAGAGTAGATTTGAAAAGTAAGTACAGTTTTTTGTTACTTTTTAAAGACCCTACCATGAGGTTCTGGGAAAAGAGAAGTTGGTTTTTTTAAAGCTTTTTTATATCTACACACCTCGAAAACATCATTCCCTTAGGCACCAAGATGGAAGAGTGTCTGATGAAATGCACTGGGCCTCATTAACAGATGTCCTGCTTTGGCAGACTGATGTGATGAAGGACAAAATAAAAGTCAGTCCTGTAAGTGTTTACAACTAATAGAAATGCATCATGTGGCACCTAGGAATAATGGGAAATCAATACCCCTCACTGGGGTGATACAGTTCACTGGTACACAAGAAAGAGTACTTGACATCTGAGAGACTCCTCTGCGGGGGGATGGGAGGAAACAAACCATTGCCTATGACATGTTGCTGATAACTAAAGTTAGTGCAAAGTCTAATTTTTTTTACTGTGTTTATTGAGAGAGACAGAGAGAGAGAGAGAGAGAGAAAGTGGGGGAGAAGGCAGAGAGGAGGAGACAGAATCTGAAGCAGGCTCCAGGCTCTGAGCTGTCAGCACAGAGCCTGACGCAGGGCTCGAACTCACAAACCACGAGATCATGACCTAAGCCAAAGTCAGACGCTTACCCAACTGAGCCATGTGGGTGGCCCAGTTAGTGCAAAGTCTAAAGAAATACATTCTTATAACTCAATAATGTCCTTTTCAATAAAATTATCCATCAGTTATCAAACAACTTACTTTGCACTTCGTAAGAAGAATGACTATTAACTACCTAATAAATTGGTATATTTTTTACTTAAATGAGAGCTCCTAATAATTAGTCTTTCCCTTGTAAGGAAAGAGTGAAATCTAGTGGAAGGAGGTCCTCAGACAACACACTTTTATGTTATTTGTCAGACACTGGCTGCCGTTCAACAGCACATAGCCCTTTGCTTACTCTGCGCTTTACTGTATTTGCACATTTGGTATGAAATGTCACTGCTCCAGTATCTGTTCTGGCTCTGTGCATGCTGCCAGCAGTGGTCACATTCAATTGTCTGAATGACTAATTTCTTCTATGGGCTATATAGAAAAATTAATTTGCATACTTTCAAAAGAATAGATATTATTGTCCTTGGTAAAATTTTTATTTAAAAAAATTTTTTTAACGTTTATTTATTTTTGAGACAGAGAATGAATGGGGGAGGGTCAGAGAGAGGGAGACACAGAATCTGAAACAGGCTCCAGGCTCTGAGCTGTCAGCACAGAACCCGACGCGGGGCTCGAACTCACAGACTGCTAGATCATGACCTGAGCCAAAGTCGGCCGCTTAACCGACTGAGCCACCCAGGCGCCCCTAAAATTTTTATTTAATATTCAGGTAATTTTTATGTCTGAAAAAATGATAATAGTGGAGATCAGTGGGTAAATGTAATTCAATATAAAAATATTCACTTCACAGATAGAGAGTATGAAGTTGATCTAAATATCAGATGGGTGGTTAAGATAAACCCTGTAGGATTTCTTGCAATGGGTTCATTTCCATGATTATCACTTCTTTCAGGAGTGTCTTGTAGAGCATATATTCTGGTCAGGAGACCAGTCAATCAGCAAATAGCATTATAATATGGTGTCAAAGATTGATAAATACTCTGAAGGAAATCTAGCAGGGTTAGGGGATGAAGAGTAGTGAGTTAGGGGTGGGCGTTAGTTTAGTTAATCAGGAGAAAGCTTCTTCGAGAGTGAACTTTGTATGCAGTACTGACTGGTAGGAAAGAGCAAGCCCCGTAAAGTTGTGGAGGAGAAGCAGATCAGCTAGGAGGAGGATGCACAGACCCTGAGGAGGGAATGAGATGGATGTGCTCAAGAAACAGCAAGGGTAGAATGGTGGTAAGAGTCCGAGTGGTGCTGGCTGTAGGAGGAATAAAGACCAGTTAGAGCCTGCTGCAATAGTTTAGCTGTGAGATGGTGGTGGGGAAACATGGGTGATCAGATATTCAGATCGACATGTATTTTAAAGCTATTACCAACTGAACTTCTGAACTTACCAGTTGCTAAAACAACCAGTAGCATTAACTGGGTAAGGAAAGATGGAGGAACCAATACACTTGTAGAAGGTAGGGAAGTGGGTAAGAAACCCAGAGATTTTTTTCAGAACGTGAAAAATTAGACATCCAAATGGAGGTAGTGTGTAGGTAGTTGGGAGGCTTAGGGGAGAGGCAAAAGCTGGAGATACAGATGTGGAGTCACCAGTGCATGGATTGACCTAAAGCCTTAGAACTGAATAAAATCATCTGAAAGGACAGGAAAAGAGGAGACTTATCAAGGACTGAGCATTGAGGCACTCCAACATTTAGAAGTTAGAAGAGGAGAGGCCAGGAAAGAAAACCAAAAAGGAATGGCATACATTACAAGAAAAACAGGAGAAAGTGGCATCCTAGAAGTCAGGTGGAAAAAGTGTTTCAAGAAGGAAGTAGTGATTAACTATGCACCTAAAAAAAAACTGAGTAGGAAGACTGAAAATTAAATATAGTACTTGACAATATGAGGGTAGTTAATCTTGATAAGGTCTCTGAGCTCCAGAGGAAGATGATATTGTGGACAAAAGCCTGAGTGGAGTCTGTTCAAAGGAAAATAGGAGATGAGAAGTAGAGGCAATAACACAGAACTCTTATGAGGAGATTTTATTAGTGGGAAAGGATAAAGAATCAGTAACTGGTGAGAAACTATAATTGTACTAATTTCAAAGAAATTTTTTTTTAGTATAAGGTAAATTGAATTTTGGTAGACTAGGGGACTCTGACACCCTAAGATTCCCTTTTCGTATTTTAAGATGAATGTTAAAATCTGTCCACCAGTATGGATATTCTCTGGTTGTTTACAGCTGATGTTTATTCTGATTGGTCAGTACCTCTGCCGTGCCAGTTGATAAATATTATGACCATCACTGTCTGTAAAGTCAAAATAGATGTTTTCCTGAAGAACAAAACAAAACAAAGCAACACTGGGCCAAGTTCATTGTGTCTTGAACGCAGCAGGCTTTTAGAGACAATAAGCCAGATCCTTGCTGCTCTGTACCCAGTGTGGTTTCCTTCTGTTTTACCTTTCAGTAAAGACTTCAGATTCTGGAGCAATCACAGAGTCTCTGCTCTGACCCCCATGGACAACTCAGTGATAACATGAACAGAAAATAAAACCTTTAGAGCAATGGATTTGAACTGTCAGACTTTCCAGGCCTTTCTTCGATGAGTTTTAGGTCAAGAATGTTCATCCTCTGAGCTCTAGAGACAAATTATCAACCCTCAAGTAAGAGAGCAAAGACTAGGAAAACAAGATACATAGGGGCAGGGTAGGATAGAAAGAATAAAATGCATTTTGTTGTTTGAGAATTATACCCTCAGTGAATTGAAAAAAAAATTGAAGCTATTGACAGTTCAAAGGTCAATAGCCAAGAAAAACCTCAAATACATTGTTTTCCTTGTTAGCCACCTATGGGGGAGATATTCTCCCCCCTCAGGGTCCTTTTGGAAAACAAGTTTACATGCTAGGGTAAAGAAGACTTGCATGCATGTTAGTAGTTGCCTGCCTTTATATTGACACTATTCATTCAGAGAAACCTGAGGTGGTGACAGTGGGCTAGGTATATAAATTCCCCCACAGCACTGATAGAGTGATTGTTAAGTCTGCATTTCTTGCAGAAGTTCTCTATAGCGCATTCAAGTCACCCATAGAATGGGATCACATGGATATTCAACTAATTCAGCAGCTATTCAACACCCACTATATGCAAAGCATCTATTCTCAAAATATATCAAATGGCAGTAATAAATAAATACAGTTGTAGACAATGAGAGTCAGTGAGGCTATAAGCCTCCAGCTATGTTACCCAACAGATGGATGGTAAAGAAGAGACCAGATGAAATTTAATTGGTAATCTCTAAACTATACTTCATTACATCCCCCTGAGAACTGTATTTAGGAGAAAGAAAATACCTGTTGAGGAGATTAACTATATTTTCATACTCTATTCAAACTCTAAGCAAGCCAGTATTTGTCATGAACCTACTTTATGCCAACCATCTGATCCACTGTAAACCACCTGCAAGTATATATGGTAGGAAGGCTTTTTATCATTTTACATGGAAGTAACTCAGGCTCAGAGAGCAGTCAGGTAGCTTGCCCAATGCTGCACAATAGGTACCAGAAAGATTTGTACTTAGGTCAGTCTGACTCCAGAGACATTTCTATACAGCATATCCAGCTTTTTCATGACTTTTTCTTTAGGTTCTAATGTCACAATTATCTTCCCATCTAAAAGCCAACTGTCATATCAATATGTGATTCTATCTGATGCTAATTTGCATTTGTAATGTTCTTCCTTCCTTCCTTCCTTCTTCTATTTTTCTCTGTTTTCTTTTTCTTTCTTTCTTTCTTTCTTTCTTTCTTTCTTTCTTTCTTTCTTTCTTT
>NW_024412407.1:10040143-10053693 GCF_014898765.1 Herpailurus yagouaroundi
TTTCTTTCTTTCTTTCTTTCTTTCTTTCTTTCTTTCTTTCTTTCTTTCTTTCCTTCTTTCTCTCTCTCTCTTTCCCTTCCTTCCTTCTCCCCCCCTCCCCTTTATCTCTCTTTCTTTCTTTCTGAGAGAGAGACAGAGAGCAGAGAGAGAGGGAGAGAGAATCTTAAGCAGGCGCATGTCCAGTGTGGAGCCCAACACGCACTGGGCTTGATTTTGCAACTGTGAGATCATGAACTGAACCAAAATCAGGAGCCTGATGCTTAACCCACTGAGTCCCCCAGGTACCCCCCAAAAAGCTTCCTTTTAATGTGTGTTGCAGCTTAGCTTGAAATAACATTTTCTCTTAATTATTTTGCTACCTAACTTCCATTGCAAAGTAAAGGCATGGCAGTGGATATATATTTATCCTGAAAGTCATTGACAAAGCCTGCAAAATTTGCAGGCTGAGATACGCATTTAACTCTAGATGGTTTATGACCATCTTAGAATTTTTACTGCCAATGCATGGATTTGGCTCTAAAGTTAGAATATTTCTAGTAATGAATACTCTCTCCCCAACTCCTTTGCACTTCGGTTTTCTCACCTGAGGATATTTTTCATCATGTTTAGGCACTCTGATGGCAGACTCCTATATCATTCCATGGGAAAACAGGATGGATTTGGGGATAATTTAGTGCCCACTAGTGATGGCTATCAAACTTTGTGACTTCTTCAAAAGACAACTTTTATGTTCCTTTGGAACTTGTATGAAGGTAAGATTTGTGCTCCTAACATATCGTGGCTGCACATATCATTAAGTGATAAAATTTTATACTATGTAGGTGATGAGGCAGAGCAAAAACACAAGAAAGAGAACTATAAGGATAATAATATATGTATTTTTGCATAGCAATTTCACAAGCTATTTTATTTTATCTCTAGTTTTCCTTGTTCTGTGTGTTGAACTGTGTCAAGTTACTTTGTTACTTGGAACCCCTTATTTCCAGGATTTAGTCTTCTTGTACATAATTATGATTAGTAGAAGATGACATAATTTCCATAAATATAACATTATGAGTAATTTTATTCAAAGCCCTTCTTGATATTTGATCCTAAATAGAATACCAGTGTAACCCACGCTAATGAGTACATTGTAATGTTAGGAGGTTGAAGCTTCACATCTCTGTGCAATATATCAGATTTCTAATGAGATGTGTCATATTTAGAAATGTTACAAGCAATATCCTTGAGCATATGTGGAAACAAGGTAACAGTGACTTGGGGAAGGTGTTAAAATTTATCAGAAAATAATTTTATGCTACCTCAGGATAATATCTCATAAAATTTTTATTCATAAAAATTAAGCCTATGGTTCTGAAAATTGACTTTTAATGCACAGAAAAACTATATGAAAGAAATCATAAAAACTAAACATAAAAACATAAAATTTTGCCTTCAAGCATTGGATTATACTTGGTGAGTCATAGGTAAATGTGAAATTATTACATTTGCCAGTTGCCAAAGGCTTTGCTTTATGGATATGTGCAAATATACACATAAATCAATTAATATGTTATTTTTCCTATATAAACCCAAGTAGACTTGATTCATTACCTCTCACTAGAGAAGAAGTTGGCAAATAAACATCATTATGAAACTGTTCAGGTGATAGACTATGTTCAGAAATTAATTTTCTGAATAAAGTTTCCAAATTGTTTTCCAGAAATGTGACTTGCTGACTTAACTCCATCCCACTTCCAGCTCAGATACCTGTATATTTAAGACTTCATTTCTCTTTTAAATAGTAAATCCACTCTTTAACAGTGACACACACAGACTACAAATTTCAACTAATCACATATCATTTGCCTTTTAGTACAGATGCATGATTGTCTTAGCCAGAAATGGGTATTCTTTAAATCTCTTCTTTGGGAACAATACATATATATAAACAATGTTGAGGTGTTTTAATGAAATGCACCTGCAAGTTATGCTAATTAACTCAGGGTAAGTGAAAGATTTCTTCATTTGTACTTCCTGAGCCTTGACTGTATACATTGTAAAAGAATAAATATAAGAATTCACAATTTTTAAAAACTTTTCTTTTACAAGTCAATGGTCTATCATTTAGCACACCTTCACTGACAATTCTATACCATGGTAAACAGGTTACTGATGCTATGATCCAAAATAAGGAGATGTCCTCTAAAGTGATTTCAGTGAAAAGAAATAAATTTCCATTTACTAATATTATTAAATATCCTGCTTGCCACACCTCTAGCCAGGCACTATAACTAATGAACAGTTATGACAATGGACACCATGCAATGAGCTAAATGAAACAGTCTCTGCACCAAACACAGCTGTTTACATACATTTCCTCATTTTACTTCTTAAAGAATTCTATACGGGAGGTTTTCATTTTCCCCATTTTGCAATTGTGAACCGGGGTTCAGCCCACTGCACTACAGCTAATAAGTGAAAGGGTAGGGACCAAATCTTGGGTCTTTCTAGCCTCTGTGTATCCCCAGTGTTCTTTATGCTCCCCAGTGTACTTGGTGAGTAGTAGGAATTTAGCTTGTCCTGGCTCTAAATGATCTATTACTGTCTTGGTCTAACCGTTGTTTCTTTTGTCTCTCTCATCGAGCCCAAAAATAAACTACCAAATTGTGTGGAGATGTTTGCCCATAATTGTTGTTTGTTTCTTCTCTATAACCACAACTACCCTGATTTCCAGTTATTACTTTTCATCGAAACTAGATCTTGCTTCTACCACCACCATTTCTAAGCTAATAAGTGTTTTGTTTTCCTGGTAATAGATAATCTCTTTTTTTTTTTTTTTTTTTTTTTTTTTACTTTTTCAAAGAATATTTGTATGCTCAACATTTGTTGGTGTCAGCCCTTCTTCTAAGTATTGGTGATATCTCAATGAACCGGGTAGACCTGATTCTAGGCTCTGCCTTTGTGGCGTTTACAGTTTGAGTGTAGGATAAGTATATAAACAGACTCATTTCAGAAAAATGATTAGTACTAAAGAGAAAATAAATCAGGATGATTAGTTGACAGAAGCTACTTTAGATAGGTTAGAAAAGATCTCTGTAAGGATAGAACCTCTCCAGCGAAAGGTACCAGGTACCATGATACATGCTATGGATGCAACAAGGACCAAAAGAGATCAACAGAGTCCCCACCATCAAGTAGCTTAAGTCTAGTGGGAACAAGATAAAACAACTAGTAGAGTGAAATAAGTGGTAATAATGGTTGGAAATAAATTAGGGTCTGAGAAAGAGAATAAAAAAGAGGACAATTGAGGGGCCATCTTGGTAGAGGTGACACCTGAGCTGAGACCTGAGGATGAGAAGATCCAGTCACACAAACAGCAGAGAATATAGAGCAAAGCAAATGCTTAATTATCTACTTGATGCCAGGTACTCTTGCAGGTCCTAGAAACACAACAGTGAACAAAAGCCCAAGTATACCCTGACTTCTTGGAGCTTATACTTGAGTAAGTGAGTTGGACAAGAATCAAATAATGGTGGAAGCAGACCTGGATACTTCTGGGTTAACTTGTACGGTCATGCCCATCTGTCATTTACCTAACCACCACAATATCACAGTTTGGATCTATGTAACTCCTCTTGCTATTCTCCTCAGTGCTAGAACCAAAGAATCTTATGTTATAGCTCCATGATAAACTACTGCATGGTGTTAACTTTTCACACTTACGTGTTGATTATATGCTCCTTAGAGATATACTCAGTCCTTAGCACAATGCTGAATACACAGTAGGAAGTAAAACGAATTCAATTGATTATTCACCAACATTTGTTAAGTGCTTACTATGTGCCATAAATTTTACAAGGCCTTGAATACCAAAGATATGAATCAAACTTCCTGCCTCCAAGAAACTTATCTCCTAACAGAAGAAGTGAACACGTTAAATAGCACTTATAAGGTAATATGGATGCACTGTAACACAGGCATAAGGCAGGTTCCCTATGGACCGACTGGAAAAGGAGTTCCTCATTCAAACCGTTAGGAAATGAGTAAATTAGCCAATCATTCTCTATCTTCCATTTTCATAGTGACCATAGGCTATTAAAAGTATGTAGATCATCACCACGCAATAGGACTAGGAGGTAGCCATATGCATTGCTCATCTTTGCTATAATTTGTGGAGTTGTTGGTTTTAAACACAGACCAGATAAGCTTTTCCCAGTAACTTTGGTTTATCTAAATTTAGGTTAGCTGAAGATCATCTTTCACAGATGCACTTTTCTTAGAACATTTTGACTTCAGTCTTATTTTCCCCAACCAAGACCCTGCTTACTATAAGTAGTAAAATAAAAATGCAACCTATAGAACTGCCACAATGCTCAATGCATATCATTTGAATACTACTGCTGAACAATAAAAAATGGCACTGGTTTGCAAAATTCCTGGGAGTTAGCAGAATTGTTTTTTTGTGTGTGTGTCCCACATTAACCTGAGTCATTTTGCAACATTGCTTTCAACCATGAAACAGATACAAATGGTCATATGATTTCAGATCAGCAAGAATATTATTGAGAAAAGTTACTAAAACCCCAAGATTTCCAATTCCATGGTTAAGGCTGTATGCCTTATTCATATTTAAGCTAGTATTGACTTCAAACTCTAGTCATCATTTAGATTGATTGCCATTTTGAGTAACATTAGCCAGGCAGTTTCCTTGGTCAGTATTTACATCACACATCAATATTCTTTAATGTTTACTTTAACCAAAGCCAATATTTTTTATCCTTGACTCTTGAGGTAATTACTTTGGTAAATGACTATGGCATAAATCAGATAACCATATAACAACTCACCACACAAAACAGTTATGCACATATCATTTTCCTCAATACCTCTATAAGTAATAAGAAAAGTTTACAATCTCATTTACCTTCTTGAAACACGACTTCAAATATTGGTATACATATACACACTTTCTTAATTATATTCAGAGAACATTCAAACATGTATGTTAAATTAAGAGGGCAGAGAAATTATGTTCTGCTGAAGTAAATCTACTTTTCTACATCTAGTACAAATTTTTTTCTATAAGATTCAACTTTTTCTTTTTTACCTAGTTTCACACTATCAAAGTAATTGAATTAAATGAAAAGAAATAAAATCAAGCCACTTGTCTGTGCATAGACAAAAAACTTCACTTTTCACTTTTAAGTAGCTGCTTTGTCAACCTACAAATACAGTTGGTCTTTAGATAAAGTTATTTTCTTATTCTTTTTCTTATTTACATGTTAATTTGGGACTGTGTTTATGCAGTCATGTTTTAATGTACTTACATATCCATATTAATCTGAAAGTTCTACATCTGGCAATCTTCTCTGCTAAGGAAATAATTTACAAAAGAAAAAATCCTTATACATAAAGATAGATTTCACTGTGTTTTTATTTATTAAGGTGAAAAAGTGGAAACAACCCTGTAATAGAAGAAGGAAACAAATTATGGTCTATCATCCCATGGAAAATTATATGGCTCCTCAGAATTATAATTATGCAAACTTTATGATACATGGCTAAGTGAAAAATACACAATACAAAATTGAACATACACTATAATTCTAAGTGGAATCTTGAATACACACAGTAAACAAAACAAAATAAAAATTAGCAAAAGACATGGAGATAATACACCAAATTTGTTCTGTTATTGTAGTAAAATTACAGATGGTTTAAAAATCCCTTGCTTTTCAAATTTCTGAAGTGTCCATATATTATTTTAATTTTGTCATACAAATATTTATATACACATTTCAGTCACTTTCCCCGTTTTCAGAGCAATTCCTTTTTTTTTTTTTTTTTTTTTTTTGGCTTTAAATCTCTAATTCCAACATAGTCAATTTCTTCCTTTAAACTCTAACCTCATCCTCTTACAAATCTTGCTTTTATTCAATCTTACTTTTATTTACTTTTGGCTGAAGCAATTCTTTTTCAGCTCTGGGTTCAAAGGGGTTATAATATCACCTCTGTTCTCTCAATGTCCCCAGTGTGCTGTGAGATTTAATGAGATAATGTCCATACAGCACTTTCCGTTCCTTACAGAAGGGTGCTGTATAAAAACAATGCATTATAATTATTTATGTTATTATAAAACCCAGAGGATATTAGACCTACAATTTACCACAAGCAGACAGGGTTGGATCAATTCCAAGTGCAGGCTGGGCAATGTCCCTTAATGCCAAACTAGAAGGAGGGATTTCTGGGGCAGGAGGAAGTTGCTCCCTGCTAGTTGTAGCACTGTGCAAATCCCCAGGTGCTCTCAATCTTAAAAACAATATGTTTTGGGTTTAATGTGCAATAGTCTAAAAATTACAGTAGGTCATTTGTATTTACTTGTTATGCCACTCCACCTCTCTGTCTAGTTCCATTTGAATACGTTCCCAATTATTTATGGGAAATAAACTTACAGAGCCAGCGTTAAAAAGTAGATGTTACTGATTACTAGAGATCATAAGATGATCTAAGGAGCTGTGTTCCAATAAACATAACTCAATTTCTGAATTGACTTAGAGGTAATTTAGTAAGGCCACCCCATACCTGTATGAATCCTTTGTCTAGCTGCTGACAAGTGGTCAACCACTCTGTGAGCATTTCTAGAGAAGAGTTACTTGCTACTTCCTAAAAAGGCTCTGACACTTAGAATGTTCTACTCTACATTTAGTCAAACTCTGTCCTCCCATACTTATGCTTCCTGAAGCCACACTAAGTGTCCATCCTCTGACTCAGTCATTCCACTATGCTTTTTCTTTCATTCATTCATTCACTCATTCAGTCAGTCAATACTTATTCTGTAGCCATTTGTCCATGCCCTGAAAGGTTCTAAAGACACAAAGGAGATTATGACACTTCTTTCTCCTAGAGCATCTCACAGTCTAATGGAGACACAGACATCAAGAGAGATAAATTATCATAAATATGGTAAATGCTATGTTGCAAGTAGGGAGTAAAGTGCCAAAGGACAGAAAACAGGAAGAGAGGAATCCTGCATGAGACCATTCAAGCAGGTTTCCCAGAGAAGGTGATTTTGTTCTCTGTTGAAAAGATGACTAAGACTGGCTGAAATTTTGCTAGTTGGAGAAACTGTGAAGAAACACAGGAATAGATCCAAATGGGCAGGGATGGTGAGGAGCTCAGTGTGGCTGCATCTGAGTAGAATGGATAAGACTGAAAGGCCAGTGGGTGAGGGCTTTATTTTCAAAGCTTTCAAGACTGGACTTTACGCCACATGCAAAGAAGCCAATTCTGGGGCTAATGAAAAGCATGATCAGATCTGTCTTCAGGGAGATAATTATAATAATAATTTGGTAGGTTACTGACTAGAGTGCAGAGAAGTTATTGCTACAGTCTAGATAAGACATGATGAGGGCCTACAGTCCAGGGGTAGGAAGACAGGAGTGAGATATGAGAAATTAATAATGACACTAATGTCAATCTATTGGATATAAGAACCAAAGGGGTGGAGAAGCAAGAGGTAAATCTATTTTCCTAACTTGAGAGCTGGATAGTGGTATCATTAACTATAACCACAACCATACCAGAACAAAATACAGGAGATAGAGCAATCTGGGGGAGAATGGTAAGGCAATAAAATAAGTTCTGGCTGTTAGGTAAGAGGTTCCTATAGGATAGTGAAGTGGTGCTGTCCAGAAGACAACTGAAAATGTGGATCTGCAGCTTGGAGAAGAAGTCAGAGCTGGAAATAGACTGAAAAAAATATTCCAAATAAAATAAATAGAACAAAATAGTTTAGATGAACTCAGTTGAATACCTAGTGAGGCACTACTATGATCTCCCTTATTCTTTTAAGGCTGTTATTTCTTCCTAAGATGCTGTTGACACCATGAACTCATTCAGAAGATAATAATATAAATGTGAAATGGATGAAAGGAACTTAATTTAACTACATTTTGCTTTTTTATAATTTTGCATTTAGGTTTAGTTGAGTTGTGGTTTATAAGTGCAGTTCTTCTTGTTTATCTGTTGTATATGTAATCCTATAATGTCATTTTTATTCTAGCACACAAATTTATCTTCTCTAAGATACACTCAAAAGGAAGAGTAACTTAAGGCATTTCAAGACCTCTTAGTCTTAAAAAAAAAATTGCCTCACCACCCCACACATACACTTGGAAGTCAACCAGTGGGTCTCCCAAATGCACATAAACGCAGTTCTCTCTTTTACCAAGTAGCATCTGCCTTTTCCTTTATTTTGTCTATTCTGACTCACAAGAGATATCAACTACAGAGGACAATGTCCATTAACTTTCTGGAAAAGTGCTGGAAAGACACTAAGGATTCTAATTAGCCTCTCTCTCTCCATGGTTAGAACTGCTGGTTTTGCCTCCAGCTAACTATTGCCGAAGATGTTCCTGTTCTGCTAACTTCTCAGGATCTACCACTAGGCTGATCCATCCTCATTCTTTCTGTTCTAGGCAACCCAGTCTTCTGGTGCTATATGTAGGTTACTTCTATCAAGATTCTCTGTGTCAACTTTCTATTCCTGTAGGATGGATTATTTCCCAAAATACTCCTCAGTCCATCTTGCAAATGGAATCTTGACAGGCCAATCTCCTAGGACTCTCCATACATATTTGATCATATCTGATTCAAGGTAAATACAGATTGGTTGATTATGGGTAATGCCATACATTTCAAGTGGAATAACCAGAACAGAGTCTAAATAACTTCCAAGGCCAACGAAAAGGAATTGTCAAATCAAACAGAACTAAATCTTTTGATGTCTCAGACTTTCATTTTGAGAAACTCAAAACACTATTTCACTATTAATTCAAACAGAAATTTGATCATTCTAAAGCAATATCAAACAGAAGGGAGACAGATTTCGAAACAAGTACATACAGCTAAAAAGGCCAACTTGTACGAGAAAAACTCATTTTTCAAGTTACTGTGCACCATTTAATTTTTACAACATCATGCATGAAATTTTAGTTACCTCAGCCTTGGGAAATAATAATAAAAACAGCACCGTATATCCATTTACTTTGGGTCTACTGATTTTATTATTTTTAATACTAATAAAAAGTTATATAATATAAGTATGCTGGCCAGATTAATTCTAATTGCATTCTTTTCCCCATGATTATGGTTCTGCATGGAATTTTCGAAAGTATTGAGAAAACATAAAATTTCTTCCTATGACTAATTCTCTTTATAGCTTGATACAACTAAAAATTGTTTCCCAAATTAAAAGCACTTTATTTTATTTTCAGCGAATTTTTTTTTTACAACTTGTAGTTACCATGCATATATGTCTGCCTTAAAGAACAAACAAAAGGGAAAAAGGCATGAAAAGCGAATAAAAATAAAAGGAAGATAAATCTGTTTACCAGCTTCCTATCTGACCCCAATGCAGAAAAGGCTTTACTGAGGGCAACTGCTGAGAAATGCAATTCCAGTTTTTTTGTTTGTTTGTTTTTTATGCCACAGTGATGTATCTACCAATGCCAGTGCTGTGTAGAGAAGAGGATTGTCATCTTAAAAGCAGTTTAGTTTTCAGAAATCACTTGGGATAAGTTGTTAGAATGCTCTGGACTACATTCTAATTGCTATAACTCACTTGGATTTTGACAAGTGCAATAATTTTATGTAAAGTTAAAAATAAATTTTATTAAAAATCCACAAACAAAACAAAATTAATTTTTTCATTTTTTGTATCAGATTTTTGTATCAGAATCAGAATTTATTTGTAGGCCTTGAATGAATACAAAAGCAATGTCAGGCAAGTCTTTCCTAATGAAGACAGGCTAGTCCCAGCAATAAATTATTTTCATAGGAGACAGAAATAATTTTGATAATCTTAAAGACAATATCAATGATATGGGCCTATCCTTTGGATAAGGACTGGGTCAGGGGAAAACACAATCCACTGGCTGGCTCTACCAGCCTGTATTTCATTTCCTTAAATGGATGTTTGAAGAGGAGATCATCGTGACCTTCTTGGGATGCCACCTTTGCTTTCTATGGCTGAATTAGGTGTACTGTGCATATGGCAAGCCTGCTGACTTTGTCTTTCTCCTCTGCTAGATTGTGATACCTTGAAGGCAGACACAATGTCTTATTCACCTTTTATGTTCTTAGCACCTGATACAGTGTTGAGAGTATAGTAAGAAAAAACAGAAATTGTTGAAAGAATGGGTGAGTGAGTTGAGAGAGTGAGTCTGTTCCACAAAGCAGCTGCGTTTTTCTAAATTAGGAAAAATTGACAGATTAAGCCCCAGGGGAGAGAAAGATGCTATTTTCAAAAGAGTGTTCAGCATTTCTCCAGGAACCAAAAATGCAGATTCCAGAATGTATTCTCACATGGAGTGAAAGAGACTGGCAAGTAGTGCTCTGAAGTTGATCTGACAAGACTGTCAGTCACCATGCTGTGATCCACAATGGAGGGATAGTGTGAGCACTCGGAAAGTTGCAGCTTGCACTTCTTAAACCAATGCAAACTAAAGGAGCCTAATTTCCTCCATGATGAATTTTGTTAGAACACCCAAACAACTGGTTCGCATTTTCATAGATGTTGAAATAACTACCTCATTCATCTTTTACTAAATGGGTGGCTTTCTTTTAATATGTGGTTGTAATGAAGAAATTTACTTGTTGTTTGTTTAAACAACAGAAAATAATTTGTGTAACAGAAGTCCCAGAGAATGTATTGATCTGATCTATTAACTTTCACAGGAAAAAGAATTAAACATAGATTTGCAACAGTTTGATGCTACACATTCTATCAGACTTTATGATCCAAGCCTGTGAAGTTAAGGATCACTGCTATCAGTCTGTAGTATTTTAAGAGAAGCAGTTTGTTTGAACTCCTGTACCAGGGGATCTCTGTTAAAAAGCTAGGGCTTAATAATAATAATAATAATAATAATAATAATAATAATAATATAATAATAATTTCAGTACTCATTGTGATTGGGAAAGACTTTCATCCAAAGAATGTTGCTTTCATTATTTCAGTGGAACAGGACTCTAAACCTGGAGATAAAGGCTAGCGTATAAAGGAATCAGCTCTTTAAAAAAAGCAGTAAGAACTCTTAAAGGATAAGAAAAGAGTCAGCTTTGTAGAAAAAAAAAATGCTGGTGGGAGAAGAATCCATTCTATTGGCCCCAACTCTTACCCTCAAACTCCTATCTATGCCTTTGGGTTTTCTTAGTTTGGTCCTCCAGTCATCAGCATACTTTACCCCAAAGGTATAAATGCCCCCTTTCCTAATCCAAAGACAAAAAAACACTAGTAGACAAAATATCTTTCCCTGTGTTCTTTTCAATATAACAGGATTTAGTATTAACTCCAAAGAAAATTTTTTAAAAATTGAGTTAGAAGCACAAATTTTTTAAATTTCTGAAACTACAGTAATATTTTTGTGTTGTATTTTGTTTTAAATCCAGTATAGTTAACATAGAGTGTGATATTAGTTTCAAGAGTGCAATATTGAAACTATAGTAATTAATGCCATCACCTACTAGGCACTAAGAACCCATTATCTGATGTGTTCTGTTTTAAAGTCATCCTTAGTAATTTCCAGGATGTTCTTGGTGTTAAATAGTGTTTCTGTTTTAAGGTAATCTCAGTAAAAACAGTTTTTATAGCCTCTTGAAGTGAAACACAATCTACTCCCAAAGTTTCCTCTTCTTTTTTTAATCACAATGCCCAGGTGAGATTCCAACTAGAAGCTGAGTCAAATACTTTCTACTACTCCATCAGTCACTATTTGTGCACAGCCCTCTTATGTAGCATAAACAAACCCCTCTAAGCCATGGTGTTCAGTTCTGACCCATTGGGTTCCACCCTTGCAGAGTTATTTTAATTGCTCTACAGTAAGACTCAGATACAGGTACTTTTCAAAGGCTCATGAAATTTTAATGTGTAGTCTGATTTAAAACCATTGCTGTAAGAGCTGAGTAAAGAAAAATTTACAGGAAAAATTCTGATGATAGAGGACAGTTAATGGTCTGGATTTCTCTGAGTTTTAAAAAGCTTTATCTTCTCACTTTGATCCCATGATTGCTAACTCTTGTAAGAAAATCGCCTCTATTTGACAGCTACATGCAAAAGCATGAAACTGGACCATATTCTTACACCATACACAAAAGAAACTCAAAATGGGTTAAAGACCTAAATGTGAGACCTGAAACCATAAAAATATTGGAAAACAGCATAAGCAGTAATTTCTTGACATTGGCTATAGCAACTTCTCTCTAGATACATCTCCTGAGACAAGGGAAACAAAAGCAAAAATAAACTGTTGGGACTACATCAAAATAAAAAACTTCTGCATAGCAAAGGAAACCATCAACAAAACTAAAAGACAAATTACTGAATGGGAGAAGATATTTGCAAGTAACATATCTGATAAAGGGTTAGTATCCAAAATATATAAAGAAGTAATACAATCCAACACCAAACAAAACAAAACAAAACAAAACAATGTAATTAAAAACTAAGCAGAAGACATGAATAGCTATTTCTCCAACAGACGCATGAAAAGATGCTCAACATCATTCATCATCAGGGAAATGCAAATCAAAACTACAGTGAGATATTACATCATACCTGTCAGAATGGTTAAAGAAAAAAACTCAAGAAATAACAAGTGTTGGCAAAGACGTGGAGAAAGGGGAAACCTCATGCACTGTTGGTGGGAATGCAAACTGGTGCAGCCACAGTGGAAGAGAGTATGGAGGTTCCTCAAAAAGTTAAACATAGGGGCGCCTGGGTGGTGCAGTCGGTTAAGCGTCCGACTTCAGCCAGGTCACGATCTCGCGGTCCGTGAGTTCGAGCCCCGCGTCGGGCTCTGGGCTGGTGGCTCGGAGCCTGGAGCCTGTTTCCGATTCTGTGTCTCCCTCTCTCTCTGCCCCTCCCCCGTTCATGCTCTGTCCCTCTCTGTCCCAAAAATAAATAAATGTTGAAAAAAAAAATTAAAAAAAAAAAAAGTTAAACATAGAACTACCCTATGATCCAGGAATTGTACTACTGGGTATTTATCCACAGAATATGAGAACAGTAATTTGAAGGAATATATGTACCCCTATGTTTACTGCAGCATTATTTACAATAGCCAAACTATGGAAGCAGCCCAAATGTCCAATGATAGATGAATGGATAAAGAAAAGGTGTATGTGTGTATATATATGTATATCTATGTCTATATCTATATCTAAATAATGAAACGTTATTTGGCTGTAAAAAGGAATGAAATCTTGCTATTTGCAACAACATGGACAGATCTAGAGCATATAATGCTAAGCAAACTAAGCCAGTCAAAGAAGGACAAATACTATATGATTTCACTGGTATGTGGAATTTAAGAAACAAAGCCAATGAACAAAGGGGAAAAAAGAGACAGATAAACAGAAAAACAGAATCTTGACTGCAGAGAATAAACAGAGGGTTATCAGAGGGACAGCAGGTGGGGGAATGGGTGAAATAGCTGAAGGGCATTAAGAGTATACATTTTATTATTTTATTTTATTTTATTTTATTTTATTTTATTTTATTTTATTTT